>NW_027629679.1:0-184566 GCF_051521515.1 Lactuca serriola
TATCCTTTAAAGTTAAGGAAGGCAGAAACATAAATAGAGTTTGGATTAGTAAGATTCATGATAAGGGAATCATCAATCTTCTGGAGGTTTACGCAAAAATGGTTAATCTCCTCCTCCCTGAAAAGCGAGGTATGTATGGGACTAGTCTGAGTCATCCGTTGTTGATTCGTATTCTTCAGTGTCTGATGAAGATTCTGTTTCAACATGATATATAAAAACATGTTGCGTACCATCATACTCTTCTTCAAGAGCTTCATAGCCTCCATTGTTAGCGGTTTGTAAAACCTTGACTTTGTCAGGGTATTTTTTTCTATTTGGACATTCGTTTGCGTAGTGTCCTTCTTCATTGCAGATCCAACACCTACATTTTTTCTTTCCTTGCGGACAAGAAGTAGTTTTCTTAGGTGTTTCTTTTGATGGTTTCTTGAAGTATTTTCCTGGTGAAAATTTTCTTCTTTTCTTTTTCCAAAAAGATTTGTATTTCTTTTTGTTTTTATGCTTTTTCTTAGTATAATTTTTCTTTCCAATATCAAAGTTTTTGAAATCAGAGAGAATGCTACAACAATCTTTGCTTATAGTTTTAAGCTTTTGTTGTTTATATCTGTCTTGACAGATTCTATCAATTTCTTCTTTTGCAATTTTTGTTGCGTAAGAAAGACTGGTTTGCTGGATTTCTCCAGTAGCTTCTTTTTTCCATCTGTCTGTACAGGTTTCTCCAATAATTGGAATTTTCATGAGATAAGCAGATATCCATTGCGCATATTCACTTCTCTGTGGAATATCATACAAATATGATTCATACATACATGTGTATTTGTCGAGAAGACTAATATCATGTAATTGGAGTTTAGTCATTGAAACTCTTGCTATGTCAACCTTCTTATTAATGGTGAAGTCTTTATTAGAAATATAATCAAGACCTAAGAAAGTAGTGTATATGACATTTATGAGATTATCAAAAAGATCTGAGCCATGTAGTTCTTCATTCCAATTATTGTTTCTTAGGAATTTCTGCACGATTCCATCAGTTTTGTGTTCTAAAAGTAGTAGAACATTTTTTGCTTTTTCAAATTCATCTGGATTTGTTTGTAAGATTAGTGAAATCTCAGTAACCCATTTTTCTACAACTCTTTCTCTGAGTTTTAAATCTTGGATACAATCAATATTGAGTACATTGATCGTATTGGGTCCTTGGCCACTATTTGGAATTCCATTGTGGACAGGCATTTTGAACTCGTATTTCTTTTTATTGCCTCTTCTTGTGGCTGTATAAGAAGATTCTGCTTCATCATCTTCCATATCTGAATATTCGAACTTAACAGTCTTTGTATTTGTTTTAAAATTATCTTCTTGTTCTGATTCAGTATCGGGTTCATTTATTTTAGTCATTCTAAAATATTGATCAAAAAGTTTGGGTTCTTTTTGATACAATTCTTCACATTCTTCAGTTTCTAAAGATAAAAGCTGAATAAGCTTTTGGTCAGTTTTATCATAATCTTCATATTGAAGGTTAAAGAAATATTTCTCGAGACGTTCAGAGATTGTTTCTTTCATTTTTATTCTTTCTTGAAAATGTTAATTTTCTGGGAATCTTTTGAGCTTCCTAAGTCAGGGTTTCCAACACTAGGATTGGGAGGTGAGTATTTCTTAAGACCTGAATATTTTCCAGGCTTGGTTTTTTGTTCTATGATGGAGATATTCTTGATGTGCTCAAGTATGTCTTTATTACATGGGCAAGAGTCAATCTTTTCAGATAACTCTTTAGTAATGTCTGCAATAATTTTTGCAGATGCTACTTCCAACTGGGTAATGGTTACGTATTTATTGAATGTTAAGTCCATGTTTATAATCAGCCCATCAATTTTTTCATTAAGGAGATTGATTGATCTATTTATCTCGGGTATCGAGGTGATTGATTTATTGAGCTCGGGTATCGAGGTCATCCTATTAGTTGTTTTAACTGATCATGTATATTAGTGATCTTAATGTTGGTTTCCTTAAGAGTGCCCTCAATATTTGCCTTTTTGGCGACTTCTTCAACAAATTGGTTGTTTTTTAAAGAGTTTTCTAAAAGAATTGAATGTTTGTCAATAGACTGGGTTAACTTGATAGTTAATTTATTTTGTCTTTCAATAACTTCGAAGAATTTTTCAAAATCTTTTTTATCAAGATTGTTTTTAACCATAAAGGCTAAATCGTTTTTAAATTGGTTAAAAGGTATTTTATTTTTTGAAATATCTTTAG
The DNA here is from genome assembly GCF_051521515.1 of Lactuca serriola. Taxonomy (NCBI): domain Eukaryota; kingdom Viridiplantae; phylum Streptophyta; class Magnoliopsida; order Asterales; family Asteraceae; genus Lactuca; species Lactuca serriola. The sequence continues at coordinate 2,245 of NW_027629679.1, forward strand.
AAATATCTTTTGAAATACCAAGATAATGGCTTATTTTTGAAGTTTTTAAAAGACATCTTGCAATGATTTGGTTGAGATTATTGCAATGATTTACGATTGTTTGAACACCAGCTTTACCAGAAGTAGAGAAAACGTATTCTTTCTTTTCAGTATTATCGTCAAGAGTTTTAATTTTGACTGTTTTACCTTTTTTATAGAAATGAGGAAAATCAATTTTATTATTCATTTATAATGTCAGTGATTTGTTTGATATTCTGGCGTAGACTATCAATTTTTAAAGACATGTTTCTTATTAGGTTATTATCTTTTCTCTCCGAGCTTTCTCCTATGTGGAGTGAATCCATAGAAATTCTTGGTCTAAGAGTTTCTCCTAGAGCTTTTTTATTTCTAGCTATATTTAAAACCCAAGAGTTTTCTTGAGGATTTATGTCGCAGAATTGTTTATCTTTGACATGGCCTATTTCTGAAAAGACATCATCAAGTTCGATGTACTCGTCTTTCTTATAGTCTATGCTATGGTGACTGTTGGTCAGGGCATATCCTATGAGATATGTTATGGTGAAAGGTTTATCACCTGGACTCATTAGGTCACTTCTTTCAAAGTGATGTATAAAAGATAAGGTTTTATCTATATTTGCAGATTTTAAATCCAGAGCAAACTTTGGATAGACTGAAAACATAAACTTTTGGTAAGCAAGGTTTCCCTTTGCAGCACCTAAGATGCAGTCCTGTCTGTCAGTAATTCTGTTGTCAATTAAGGCCATTTTTATGGGAGAATTTATTCCTGCTTGGAATTGGGATTTTAACAAAATTTTTACAGCTCCGATATGGACCATTCTAATTTTTGATCTAATCTCAACTGGAATACTTTTTAAGTTATTATGTATTTGCTCCTTAGTTAAAAGGGGTAGAAAGACAGCTCCTATTGTATCTTTTATGTCTACGGACATTTCTTTAGTACTAACAAAGTAGAAAATTTCATTTTTCCTTTTAAGGGGATTTAGAATACTAAGTTTAGAAGGAACATTTTTGAAAATGTTTTCTTTCTTTATTTTTAAATCAATTTTCTTAACTCTAGAGAGAAGGTCTTGTTTTATTAAAAGATTTGCATGAAAGCCGTCTTCATCTTCAACATAAGTTAAGATTTGTTTTTCTTCTGAATTATTTTCTTCAGTGTTGTTGAAAATTTCATTATTCATTTTAAGAAAAGCTAACAGGTTAAAATAAACTTTCTGAGTTTTGAAACTAATTTTTTATTTCTATCAAGATGTTCTTGATGTACTTTTTGCTTATGCAGGAGATACATACGTATATTAACCAAGTTTGGTATATATTCGTTAGTATGTTTATTTTGTGCTTGTAGAATTCTGAAATCTATATGCACCAAGTCTTTTTTATTATTGAAAAGTATTTCTTTATGTTGAGAGATTTCAATCTCTTTATTATGAATATGTTCAAACTTTACTCTGTAAAGTGTTTTATTATAATGTAATGCCATATTTATCAAGGCTCTGATACCTTTTCAAACTGGTATCAGAGCCTTGATAAATATGGCATTACATTATAATAAAACACTTTACAGAGTAAAGTTTGAACATATTCATAATAAAGAGATTGAAATCTCTCAACATAAAGAAATACTTTTCAATAATAAAAAAGACTTGGTGCATATAGATTTCAGAATTCTACAAGCACAAAATAAACATACTAACGAATATATACCAAACTTGGTTAATATACGTATGTATCTCCTGCATAAGCAAAAAGTACATCAAGAACATCTTGATAGAAATAAAAAATTAGTTTCAAAACTCAGAAAGTTTATTTTAACCTGTTAGCTTTTCTTAAAATGAATAATGAAATTTTCAACAACACTGAAGAAAATAATTCAGAAGAAAAACAAATCTTAACTTATGTTGAAGATGAAGACGGCTTTCATGCAAATCTTTTAATAAAACAAGACCTTCTCTCTAGAGTTAAGAAAATTGATTTAAAAATAAAGAAAGAAAACATTTTCAAAAATGTTCCTTCTAAACTTAGTATTCTAAATCCCCTTAAAAGGAAAAATGAAATTTTCTACTTTGTTAGTACTAAAGAAATGTCCGTAGACATAAAAGATACAATAGGAGCTGTCTTTCTACCCCTTTTAACTAAGGAGCAAATACATAATAACTTAAAAAGTATTCCAGTTGAGATTAGATCAAAAATTAGAATGGTCCATATCGGAGCTGTAAAAATTTTGTTAAAATCCCAATTCCAAGCAGGAATAAATTCTCCCATAAAAATGGCCTTAATTGACAACAGAATTACTGACAGACAGGACTGCATCTTAGGTGCTGCAAAGGGAAACCTTGCTTACCAAAAGTTTATGTTTTCAGTCTATCCAAAGTTTGCTCTGGATTTAAAATCTGCAAATATAGATAAAACCTTATCTTTTATACATCACTTTGAAAGAAGTGACCTAATGAGTCCAGGTGATAAACCTTTCACCATAACATATCTCATAGGATATGCCCTGACCAACAGTCACCATAGCATAGACTATAAGAAAGACGAGTACATCGAACTTGATGATGTCTTTTCAGAAATAGGCCATGTCAAAGATAAACAATTCTGCGACATAAATCCTCAAGAAAACTCTTGGGTTTTAAATATAGCTAGAAATAAAAAAGCTCTAGGAGAAACTCTTAGACCAAGAATTTCTATGGATTCACTCCACATAGGAGAAAGCTCGGAGAGAAAAGATAATAACCTAATAAGAAACATGTCTTTAAAAATTGATAGTCTACGCCAGAATATCAAACAAATCACTGACATTATAAATGAATAATAAAATTGATTTTCCTCATTTCTATAAAAAAGGTAAAACAGTCAAAATTAAAACTCTTGACGATAATACTGAAAAGAAAGAATACGTTTTCTCTACTTCTGGTAAAGCTGGTGTTCAAACAATCGTAAATCATTGCAATAATCTCAACCAAATCATTGCAAGATGTCTTTTAAAAACTTCAAAAATAAGCCATTATCTTGGTATTTCAAAAGATATTTCTAAAGATATTTCAAAAAATAAAATACCTTTTAACCAATTTAAAAACGATTTAGCCTTTATGGTTAAAAACAATCTTGATAAAAAAGATTTTGAAAAATTCTTCGAAGTTATTGAAAGACAAAATAAATTAACTATCAAGTTAACCCAGTCTATTGACAAACATTCAATTCTTTTAGAAAACTCTTTAAAAAACAACCAATTTGTTGAAGAAGTCGCCAAAAAGGCAAATATTGAGGGCACTCTTAAGGAAACCAACATTAAGATCACTAATATACATGATCAGTTAAAACAACTAATAGGATGACCTCGATACCCGAGCTCAATAAATCAATCACCTCGATACCCGAGATAAATAGATCAATCAATCTCCTTAATGAAAAAATTGATGGGCTGATTATAAACATGGACTTAACATTCAATAAATACGTAACCATTACCCAGTTGGAAGTAGCATCTGCAAAAATTATTGCAGACATTACTAAAGAGTTATCTGAAAAGATTGACTCTTGCCCATGTAATAAAGACATACTTGAGCACATCAAGAATATCTCCATCATAGAACAAAAAACCAAGCCTGGAAAATATTCAGGTCTTAAGAAATACTCACCTCCCAATCCTAGTGTTGGAAACCCTGACTTAGGAAGCTCAAAAGATTCCCAGAAAATTAACATTTTCAAGAAAGAATAAAAATGAAAGAAACAATCTCTGAACGTCTCGAGAAATATTTCTTTAACCTTCAATATGAAGATTATGATAAAACTGACCAAAAGCTTATTCAGCTTTTATCTTTAGAAACTGAAGAATGTGAAGAATTGTATCAAAAAGAACCCAAACTTTTTGATCAATATTTTAGAATGACTAAAATAAATGAACCCGATACTGAATCAGAACAAGAAGATAATTTTAAAACAAATACAAAGACTGTTAAGTTCGAATATTCAGATATGGAAGATGATGAAGCAGAATCTTCTTATACAGCCACAAGAAGAGGCAATAAAAAGAAATACGAGTTCAAAATGCCTGTCCACAATGGAATTCCAAATAGTGGCCAAGGACCCAATACGATCAATGTACTCAATATTGATTGTATCCAAGATTTAAAACTCAGAGAAAGAGTTGTAGAAAAATGGGTTACTGAGATTTCACTAATCTTACAAACAAATCCAGATGAATTTGAAAAAGCAAAAAATGTTCTACTACTTTTAGAACACAAAACTGATGGAATCGTGCAGAAATTCCTAAGAAACAATAATTGGAATGAAGAACTACATGGCTCAGATCTTTTTGATAATCTCATAAATGTCATATACACTACTTTCTTAGGTCTTGATTATATTTCTAATAAAGACTTCACCATTAATAAGAAGGTTGACATAGCAAGAGTTTCAATGACTAAACTCCAATTACATGATATTAGTCTTCTCGACAAATACACATGTATGTATGAATCATATTTGTATGATATTCCACAGAGAAGTGAATATGCGCAATGGATATCTGCTTATCTCATGAAAATTCCAATTATTGGAGAAACCTGTACAGACAGATGGAAAAAAGAAGCTACTGGAGAAATCCAGCAAACCAGTCTTTCTTACGCAACAAAAATTGCAAAAGAAGAAATTGATAGAATCTGTCAAGACAGATATAAACAACAAAAGCTTAAAACTATAAGCAAAGATTGTTGTAGCATTCTCTCTGATTTCAAAAACTTTGATATTGGAAAGAAAAATTATACTAAGAAAAAGCATAAAAACAAAAAGAAATACAAATCTTTTTGGAAAAAGAAAAGAAGAAAATTTTCACCAGGAAAATACTTCAAGAAACCATCAAAAGAAACACCTAAGAAAACTACTTCTTGTCCGCAAGGAAAGAAAAAATGTAGGTGTTGGATCTGCAATGAAGAAGGACACTACGCAAACGAATGTCCAAATAGAAAAAAATACCCTGACAAAGTCAAGGTTTTACAAACCGCTAACAATGGAGGCTATGAAGCTCTTGAAGAAGAGTATGATGGTACGCAACATGTTTTTATATATCATGTTGAAACAGAATCTTCATCAGACACTGAAGAATACGAATCAACAACGGATGACTCAGACTAGTCCCATACATACCTCGCTTTTCAGGGAGGAGGAGATTAACCATTTTTGCGTAAACCTCCAGAAGATTGATGATTCCCTTATCATGAATCTTACTAATCCAAACTCTATTTATGTTTCTGCCTTCCTTAACTTTAAAGGATATAAAAAATTTAGAGTACATTGTTTTGTAGACACAGGTGCATCTTTATGTCTTGCAAGCAAATTCATCATTCCGGATGAACTCTGGGAAAACGCTCCCAAAGAAATTAGTGCCACTATTGCAAATGGTGAAACCATAAAAATTAATAAAGTTTGTAGAAATATTAATCTCGAACTTTCAGGAGAACATTTCAATGTTCCCACTATTTACCAACAAAATTCAGGAATTGATATCATAATTGGTAACAACTTCTGTCAAGTCTATGGACCATTCATACAATGGATAGATAGAATTGCCTTTCATCTTAATAATGATATGGTAATTATAAAAAAGGTTACAGAGGCCTATAGCAAAGGAAAACCAGGTTTTCTTGAAACTCAAGAAAAAGGTTCTAAAGAAAAACAAATTCCAGGTACTAATATAACTCATGAAGAGATTAATAAAGAAAGGATTATTTCTATTCAAACTACCAGGTTCAAACAGATTGAAGATCTTCTTGAAAAAGTTTGTTCTGAAAATCCTATTGATCCAAATAAAACCAAAGGATGGATGAAAGCTTCAATCAAGCTTATTGATCCCAAAACGGTTATTAGAGAAAAACCTATGGTTTACTCTCTACAAGATAGAGAAGAATTTTCCAAACAAATCAAAGAATTACTTGATATGAGACTAATTATAGAATCAAAATCCCCTCATATGTCTCCTGCCTTTCTTGTCAATAAAGAAGCAGAGAAAAGAAGAGGAAAGAAGCGAATGGTTGTTAACTACAAAGCAATCAATGATGCAACTATTGGAGACTCACATAATCTCCCCAATATGCACGAACTCTTGACTCTTCTACGAGGAAAAAACATTTATTCAAGTTTCGACTGCAAGTCAGGTTTCTGGCAAGTTCTACTTGATGAAGAATCGCAGCTTCTCACTGCCTTCACATGTCCTGATGGACTCTTTCAATGGAAAGTACTACCCTTTGGGCTTAAACAAGCTCCTAGTATTTTTCAAAGACACATGCAGAATGCTCTTCGAGGCCTTGAAGGTTTCTGCACTGTATACGTTGATGACATCATGATCTTCAGCAAAAATGAACAAGAACACTATGTTCATGTCACACAGGTTCTCAGAACTATTTTAAAATATGGTATAATACTTTCAAAAAAGAAAGCTCATCTTTTCAAAACAAAAATCAATTTTTTAGGTTTAGAAATAAATGAAGGTACCCATTGTCCTCAAAAACATATTCTTGAACATTTACATGACTTTCCAAATGTTTTAGAAGACAAAAAGCAACTACAAAGATTTCTTGGTGTTTTAACTTATGCTGAAACATATATTGAAAAACTTGCAGCCATGAGAAAACCTTTACAGGCAAAATTAAAAAAAGATGTCATTTGGAATTGGTCAAATGCTGATACAGACTACATCAAAAAGATAAAGAAAGTTTTAATCAATTTTCCAAAACTTTATCTTCCAAACATTGAAGACAGTTTAATTATTGAAACTGATGCTTCTGATGAATTTTGGGGAGGTGTTTTAAAAGCTAAAAACCCCAAAAACGAAGAACAAATTTGCAGGTACACCTCTGGCAGTTTCAAAGCAGCTGAGAAAAACTACCATAGCAATGAAAAAGAATTACTCGCTGTAAAAAGAGTTATTACAAAATTCTCTGTATATTTAACACCAGTAAATTTCCTGGTTCGTACAGATAATAAAAATTTTACTTATTTCCTCCGAACTAAGATTGCAGGAGATAACAAATTAGGCCGGCTAATACGTTGGCAAGAGTGGTTTTCACGATATACTTTCACTGTTGAACATCTCGCAGGAAACAAAAACGTACTGGCAGACTGCCTCACCCGTGACTTCAGGTATACCTTACATCATCCATGATCTCACTCGCTCCTCTCGAGCCCTATAAAAGGATATGATCCTCAAGACATATTTCCTCACAAAAACTTCACCTACAAAAAAGAGAGGGGGAGATTAGAGAAAAAAGTAAACAAAAATTTGAGTTTACAAAAATGGAAGACCTCAACACTTTGAGGATGAAGAAACAAATGCTCCTCATAGAGCTATCTGCAATTGAGCAGAAAATCAACTTGTATGAACAAGTAACAACGGTCACCAATGTACCGGAAAGCGAAAGCTCAAAAACAAAGGCTATTCCAGTGCAAACGGCACCTGGTAAAGAATCAACAAATCCGTTGAAAGCTGATGCTTTGCTAAAAAGCATAATAAAGGAGACAGCTACTCCTCTTCCTGATGGAAAAACTAGCTTGTTGGTTGATACCAATCCTTGTACTGAAGGAATCAGTAAAATGACAACCTTGTCACCCATTAACAAATCTGTGCAGGAGTTTACACCAGATTACAAAAAAGCTCTTAACAAAGAAGCTGAAAGATTTTATGTAATCTACAAAGGACCTCATGCCGGTGTTCATACTGACTGGGGAATTACAGAAACATTCTGTAAAGTTGATAAAGTTACTTGCAAAAAATTCAGAAATGAAGCATCTGCAAGATTAAGCCTTGCCACTTATCAAGACGATACAAGCAAGACTAACCAACCACTTCTTCGACCAAAAATTCATAAAGTCAAAGAAGCTCACAGAGACCAAAGGTTTGACGTTCCAAATAACGCTCAACAAATGGTTAACTATCCTGAAATCTCTTTCGAAGACTTCAGAACAATCTGGAAGAAAGCAAGAGCTGCATGCCCAGAAGACCTTGTTCATGAAAAGTTTTTCACTACGGACAAGAAAACAAAAAGTCTGTTCAACTTCCTCGAAGGATCAGATGCAAAATTAGTATACCAAGCCTTTCAAGCTGGACTAATCGACAATATCTACCCAAGTTGCAACCTTCAAGAACTCATTTTCTTCCCAAGCAACATGGTAGAATCCATTAAAAACTTTCGAAAGAAAGTACTTAAAGCAAAAGATAATCCGATCTACATCAGATGCATCTCTTCACTCCCAGAATGGATTCAAGAATCAACTCTTTCTCCATACCACTTTCTGGAAATTGGTCTTTCTAAAGCCAATAGAGATATTGAACAATCTCAACCAATGGAAGACAAAGATCTACCTTTTACAGAGATTCTTCATCCCAATCGCATCAATGGTTTAAGAAGAATATCAGAAAAAATCATCGAGATTATCTCTGGTTCAAAAAAGAAGATTAATTATACCGACTCGCATTGTATAATTACAAGCTGGAGTTACAACAACACCAGCCAAGAAGATCTTCGTCAAGCCTCCAAGTTTGGCGAAAAATTCATGAACAATAGCATGGAAGTATCCAATGCTACACGCCAACACTTCTGCCGACATGCAGAACAACTTTTTGAAGAACATCTTTGTCACTTTTGCGAAAGCAAAGATTCGGAGACAATGGAGGGACCCCCCTCTGAAGATGACAAATCATCATCATCTTAAAGAAAGATGCTTCACGTGTCAAATGGCCCCAGCCACTCGAAATAATAATGCCCTTCTTCATTATTAGAAGCTTTCTAGCTGTCCACAATAATGTAATCTTTAGTGGATAAAAACGTCATGCCTGACATTTTAGGCAAGGATCAGACCCTCTCAATGTATCTATAAATTGAGAGTTATGTTTTGTTTTAGGGACATCGGAATAACGAGTGCAAGAAAAAAAAAAAAAAAAAAAAAAAAACACTCTCTATCTAGTAAATTTTCAGTTCAATGTCTAGTGAGTAATTCCTCCCTTAGAAGGGGAAAAATGTAAAATATTGTAAGAGTCTTCCCTTTTTGGGAACTCTGTTATCAATAAATCTTTGTTTTGTTATTTTTGAGTGTTCATACAATTTAGAGTGATGAAACTTGTAAGTGACAGAGTGTCAGGTCGACGATGATTAACAGTACCACAGGCACCATGCCAACAGGGAAAGCAACCACACAGACCAATGAACGACACAGGCTGGCTTGAATAGTTTCTATCTATGTAAGTATAACACTCACTACATCACAATTACACATTTATTGATACAAGAGTCTTCTTTTCACAATTACATTATAGTATCAAAAAGAACCCAAACTTTTTGATCAATATTTTAGAATGACTAAAATAAATGAACCCGATACTGAATCAGAACAAGAAGATAATTTTAAAACAAATACAAAGACAGCTCCTATTGTATCTTTTATGTCTACGGACATTTCTTTAGTACTAACAAAGTAGAAAATTTCATTTTTCCTTTTAAGGGGATTTAGAATACTAAGTTTAGAAGGAACATTTTTGAAAATGTTTTCTTTCTTTATTTTTAAATCAATTTTCTTAACTCTAGAGAGAAGGTCTTGTTTTATTAAAAGATTTGCATGAAAGCCGTCTTCATCTTCAACATAAGTTAAGATTTGTTTTTCTTCTGAATTATTTTCTTCAGTGTTGTTGAAAATTTCATTATTCATTTTAAGAAAAGCTAACAGGTTAAAATAAACTTTCTGAGTTTTGAAACTAATTTTTTATTTCTATCAAGATGTTCTTGATGTACTTTTTGCTTATGCAGGAGATACATACGTATATTAACCAAGTTTGGTATATATTCGTTAGTATGTTTATTTTGTGCTTGTAGAATTCTGAAATCTATATGCACCAAGTCTTTTTTATTATTGAAAAGTATTTCTTTATGTTGAGAGATTTCAATCTCTTTATTATGAATATGTTCAAACTTTACTCTGTAAAGTGTTTTATTATAATGTAATGCCATATTTATCAAGGCTCTGATACCAGTAAAGTTTATCAGAGCCTTGAATTGGTTAAAAGGTATTTTAAACCCAAGAGCTTTTTTATTTTTGAGTGTTCATACAATTTAGAGTGATGAAACTTGTAAGTGACAGAGTGTCAGGTCGACGATGATTAACAGTACCACAGGCACCATGATGTGGATAACTTAAAAATACATAAATATGGGGAGATTTCGTTAGTATGTTTATTTTGTGCTTGTAGAATTCTGAAATCTATATGCACCAAGTCTTTTTTATTATTGAAAAGTATTTCTTTATGTTGAGAGATTTCAATCTCTTTATTATGAATATGTTCAAACTTTACTCTGTAAAGTGTTTTATTATAATGTTCACACACCCATTATAATAAAGTTTGGGTGTGTGGATGTGTACGGAATTTATGTTTTAACAAAGAAGGGAATAAATATAAAAATTGTGAAAAGAAGACTCTTGTATCAATAAATGTGTAATTGTGATGTAGTGAGTGTTATACTTACATAGATAGAAACTATTCAAGCCAGCCTGTGTCGTTCATTGGTCTGTGTGGTTGCTTTCCCTGTTGGCATGGTGCCTGTGGTACTGTTAATCATCGTCGACCTGACACTCTGTCACTTACAAGTTTCATCACTCTAAATTGTATGAACACTCAAAAATAACAAAACAAAGATTTATTGATAACAGAGTTCCCAAAAAGGGAAGACTCTTACAATATTTTACATTTTTCCCCTTCTAAGGGAGGAATTACTCACTAGACATTGAACTGAAAATTTACTAGATAGAGAGTGTTTTTTTTTTTTTTTTTTTTTTTTTTTTCTTGCACTCGTTATTCCGATGTCCCTAAAACAAAACATAACTCTCAATTTATAGATACATTGAGAGGGTCTGATCCTTGCCTAAAATGTCAGGCATGACGTTTTTATCCACTAAAGATTACATTATTGTGGACAGCTAGAAAGCTTCTAATAATGAAGAAGGGCATTATTATTTCGAGTGGCTGGGGCCATTTGACACGTGAAGCATCTTTCTTTAAGATGATGATGATTTGTCATCTTCAGAGGGGGGTCCCTCCATTGTCTCCGAATCTTTGCTTTCGCAAAAGTGACAAAGATGTTCTTCAAAAAGTTGTTCTGCATGTCGGCAGAAGTGTTGGCGTGTAGCATTGGATACTTCCATGCTATTGTTCATGAATTTTTCGCCAAACTTGGAGGCTTGACGAAGATCTTCTTGGCTGGTGTTGTTGTAACTCCAGCTTGTAATTATACAATGCGAGTCGGTATAATTAATCTTCTTTTTTGAACCAGAGATAATCTCGATGATTTTTTCTGATATTCTTCTTAAACCATTGATGCGATTGGGATGAAGAATCTCTGTAAAAGGTAGATCTTTGTCTTCCATTGGTTGAGATTGTTCAATATCTCTATTGGCTTTAGAAAGACCAATTTCCAGAAAGTGGTATGGAGAAAGAGTTGATTCTTGAATCCATTCTGGGAGTGAAGAGATGCATCTGATGTAGATCGGATTATCTTTTGCTTTAAGTACTTTCTTTCGAAAGTTTTTAATGGATTCTACCATGTTGCTTGGGAAGAAAATGAGTTCTTGAAGGTTGCAACTTGGGTAGATATTGTCGATTAGTCCAGCTTGAAAGGCTTGGTATACTAATTTTGCATCTGATCCTTCGAGGAAGTTGAACAGACTTTTTGTTTTCTTGTCCGTAGTGAAAAACTTTTCATGAACAAGGTCTTCTGGGCATGCAGCTCTTGCTTTCTTCCAGATTGTTCTGAAGTCTTCGAAAGAGATTTCAGGATAGTTAACCATTTGTTGAGCGTTATTTGGAACGTCAAACCTTTGGTCTCTGTGAGCTTCTTTGACTTTATGAATTTTTGGTCGAAGAAGTGGTTGGTTAGTCTTGCTTGTATCGTCTTGATAAGTGGCAAGGCTTAATCTTGCAGATGCTTCATTTCTGAATTTTTTGCAAGTAACTTTATCAACTTTACAGAATGTTTCTGTAATTCCCCAGTCAGTATGAACACCGGCATGAGGTCCTTTGTAGATTACATAAAATCTTTCAGCTTCTTTGTTAAGAGCTTTTTTGTAATCTGGTGTAAACTCCTGCACAGATTTGTTAATGGGTGACAAGGTTGTCATTTTACTGATTCCTTCAGTACAAGGATTGGTATCAACCAACAAGCTAGTTTTTCCATCAGGAAGAGGAGTAGCTGTCTCCTTTATTATGCTTTTTAGCAAAGCATCAGCTTTCAACGGATTTGTTGATTCTTTACCAGGTGCCGTTTGCACTGGAATAGCCTTTGTTTTTGAGCTTTCGCTTTCCGGTACATTGGTGACCGTTGTTACTTGTTCATACAAGTTGATTTTCTGCTCAATTGCAGATAGCTCTATGAGGAGCATTTGTTTCTTCATCCTCAAAGTGTTGAGGTCTTCCATTTTTGTAAACTCAAATTTTTGTTTACTTTTTTCTCTAATCTCCCCCTCTCTTTTTTGTAGGTGAAGTTTTTGTGAGGAAATATGTCTTGAGGATCATATCCTTTTATAGGGCTCGAGAGGAGCGAGTGAGATCATGGATGATGTAAGGTATACCTGAAGTCACGGGTGAGGCAGTCTGCCAGTACGTTTTTGTTTCCTGCGAGATGTTCAACAGTGAAAGTATATCGTGAAAACCACTCTTGCCAACGTATTAGCCGGCCTAATTTGTTATCTCCTGCAATCTTAGTTCGGAGGAAATAAGTAAAATTTTTATTATCTGTACGAACCAGGAAATTTACTGGTGTTAAATATACAGAGAATTTTGTAATAACTCTTTTTACAGCGAGTAATTCTTTTTCATTGCTATGGTAGTTTTTCTCAGCTGCTTTGAAACTGCCAGAGGTGTACCTGCAAATTTGTTCTTCGTTTTTGGGGTTTTTAGCTTTTAAAACACCTCCCCAAAATTCATCAGAAGCATCAGTTTCAATAATTAAACTGTCTTCAATGTTTGGAAGATAAAGTTTTGGAAAATTGATTAAAACTTTCTTTATCTTTTTGATGTAGTCTGTATCAGCATTTGACCAATTCCAAATGACATCTTTTTTTAATTTTGCCTGTAAAGGTTTTCTCATGGCTGCAAGTTTTTCAATATATGTTTCAGCATAAGTTAAAACACCAAGAAATCTTTGTAGTTGCTTTTTGTCTTCTAAAACATTTGGAAAGTCATGTAAATGTTCAAGAATATGTTTTTGAGGACAATGGGTACCTTCATTTATTTCTAAACCTAAAAAATTGATTTTTGTTTTGAAAAGATGAGCTTTCTTTTTTGAAAGTATTATACCATATTTTAAAATAGTTCTGAGAACCTGTGTGACATGAACATAGTGTTCTTGTTCATTTTTGCTGAAGATCATGATGTCATCAACGTATACAGTGCAGAAACCTTCAAGGCCTCGAAGAGCATTCTGCATGTGTCTTTGAAAAATACTAGGAGCTTGTTTAAGCCCAAAGGGTAGTACTTTCCATTGAAAGAGTCCATCAGGACATGTGAAGGCAGTGAGAAGCTGCGATTCTTCATCAAGTAGAACTTGCCAGAAACCTGACTTGCAGTCGAAACTTGAATAAATGTTTTTTCCTCGTAGAAGAGTCAAGAGTTCGTGCATATTGGGGAGATTATGTGAGTCTCCAATAGTTGCATCATTGATTGCTTTGTAGTTAACAACCATTCGCTTCTTTCCTCTTCTTTTCTCTGCTTCTTTATTGACAAGAAAGGCAGGAGACATATGAGGGGATTTTGATTCTATAATTAGTCTCATATCAAGTAATTCTTTGATTTGTTTGGAAAATTCTTCTCTATCTTGTAGAGAGTAAACCATAGGTTTTTCTCTAATAACCGTTTTGGGATCAATAAGCTTGATTGAAGCTTTCATCCATCCTTTGGTTTTATTTGGATCAATAGGATTTTCAGAACAAACTTTTTCAAGAAGATCTTCAATCTGTTTGAACCTGGTAGTTTGAATAGAAATAATCCTTTCTTTATTAATCTCTTCATGAGTTATATTAGTACCTGGAATTTGTTTTTCTTTAGAACCTTTTTCTTGAGTTTCAAGAAAACCTGGTTTTCCTTTGCTATAGGCCTCTGTAACCTTTTTTATAATTACCATATCATTATTAAGATGAAAGGCAATTCTATCTATCCATTGTATGAATGGTCCATAGACTTGACAGAAGTTGTTACCAATTATGATATCAATTCCTGAATTTTGTTGGTAAATAGTGGGAACATTGAAATGTTCTCCTGAAAGTTCGAGATTAATATTTCTACAAACTTTATTAATTTTTATGGTTTCACCATTTGCAATAGTGGCACTAATTTCTTTGGGAGCGTTTTCCCAGAGTTCATCCGGAATGATGAATTTGCTTGCAAGACATAAAGATGCACCTGTGTCTACAAAACAATGTACTCTAAATTTTTTATATCCTTTAAAGTTAAGGAAGGCAGAAACATAAATAGAGTTTGGATTAGTAAGATTCATGATAAGGGAATCATCAATCTTCTGGAGGTTTACGCAAAAATGGTTAATCTCCTCCTCCCTGAAAAGCGAGGTATGTATGGGACTAGTCTGAGTCATCCGTTGTTGATTCGTATTCTTCAGTGTCTGATGAAGATTCTGTTTCAACATGATATATAAAAACATGTTGCGTACCATCATACTCTTCTTCAAGAGCTTCATAGCCTCCATTGTTAGCGGTTTGTAAAACCTTGACTTTGTCAGGGTATTTTTTTCTATTTGGACATTCGTTTGCGTAGTGTCCTTCTTCATTGCAGATCCAACACCTACATTTTTTCTTTCCTTGCGGACAAGAAGTAGTTTTCTTAGGTGTTTCTTTTGATGGTTTCTTGAAGTATTTTCCTGGTGAAAATTTTCTTCTTTTCTTTTTCCAAAAAGATTTGTATTTCTTTTTGTTTTTATGCTTTTTCTTAGTATAATTTTTCTTTCCAATATCAAAGTTTTTGAAATCAGAGAGAATGCTACAACAATCTTTGCTTATAGTTTTAAGCTTTTGTTGTTTATATCTGTCTTGACAGATTCTATCAATTTCTTCTTTTGCAATTTTTGTTGCGTAAGAAAGACTGGTTTGCTGGATTTCTCCAGTAGCTTCTTTTTTCCATCTGTCTGTACAGGTTTCTCCAATAATTGGAATTTTCATGAGATAAGCA
Source organism: Lactuca serriola (assembly GCF_051521515.1). NCBI lineage: Eukaryota > Viridiplantae > Streptophyta > Magnoliopsida > Asterales > Asteraceae > Lactuca > Lactuca serriola. The sequence continues at coordinate 17,477 of NW_027629679.1, forward strand.
GATATCCATTGCGCATATTCACTTCTCTGTGGAATATCATACAAATATGATTCATACATACATGTGTATTTGTCGAGAAGACTAATATCATGTAATTGGAGTTTAGTCATTGAAACTCTTGCTATGTCAACCTTCTTATTAATGGTGAAGTCTTTATTAGAAATATAATCAAGACCTAAGAAAGTAGTGTATATGACATTTATGAGATTATCAAAAAGATCTGAGCCATGTAGTTCTTCATTCCAATTATTGTTTCTTAGGAATTTCTGCACGATTCCATCAGTTTTGTGTTCTAAAAGTAGTAGAACATTTTTTGCTTTTTCAAATTCATCTGGATTTGTTTGTAAGATTAGTGAAATCTCAGTAACCCATTTTTCTACAACTCTTTCTCTGAGTTTTAAATCTTGGATACAATCAATATTGAGTACATTGATCGTATTGGGTCCTTGGCCACTATTTGGAATTCCATTGTGGACAGGCATTTTGAACTCGTATTTCTTTTTATTGCCTCTTCTTGTGGCTGTATAAGAAGATTCTGCTTCATCATCTTCCATATCTGAATATTCGAACTTAACAGTCTTTGTATTTGTTTTAAAATTATCTTCTTGTTCTGATTCAGTATCGGGTTCATTTATTTTAGTCATTCTAAAATATTGATCAAAAAGTTTGGGTTCTTTTTGATACAATTCTTCACATTCTTCAGTTTCTAAAGATAAAAGCTGAATAAGCTTTTGGTCAGTTTTATCATAATCTTCATATTGAAGGTTAAAGAAATATTTCTCGAGACGTTCAGAGATTGTTTCTTTCATTTTTATTCTTTCTTGAAAATGTTAATTTTCTGGGAATCTTTTGAGCTTCCTAAGTCAGGGTTTCCAACACTAGGATTGGGAGGTGAGTATTTCTTAAGACCTGAATATTTTCCAGGCTTGGTTTTTTGTTCTATGATGGAGATATTCTTGATGTGCTCAAGTATGTCTTTATTACATGGGCAAGAGTCAATCTTTTCAGATAACTCTTTAGTAATGTCTGCAATAATTTTTGCAGATGCTACTTCCAACTGGGTAATGGTTACGTATTTATTGAATGTTAAGTCCATGTTTATAATCAGCCCATCAATTTTTTCATTAAGGAGATTGATTGATCTATTTATCTCGGGTATCGAGGTGATTGATTTATTGAGCTCGGGTATCGAGGTCATCCTATTAGTTGTTTTAACTGATCATGTATATTAGTGATCTTAATGTTGGTTTCCTTAAGAGTGCCCTCAATATTTGCCTTTTTGGCGACTTCTTCAACAAATTGGTTGTTTTTTAAAGAGTTTTCTAAAAGAATTGAATGTTTGTCAATAGACTGGGTTAACTTGATAGTTAATTTATTTTGTCTTTCAATAACTTCGAAGAATTTTTCAAAATCTTTTTTATCAAGATTGTTTTTAACCATAAAGGCTAAATCGTTTTTAAATTGGTTAAAAGGTATTTTATTTTTTGAAATATCTTTAGAAATATCTTTTGAAATACCAAGATAATGGCTTATTTTTGAAGTTTTTAAAAGACATCTTGCAATGATTTGGTTGAGATTATTGCAATGATTTACGATTGTTTGAACACCAGCTTTACCAGAAGTAGAGAAAACGTATTCTTTCTTTTCAGTATTATCGTCAAGAGTTTTAATTTTGACTGTTTTACCTTTTTTATAGAAATGAGGAAAATCAATTTTATTATTCATTTATAATGTCAGTGATTTGTTTGATATTCTGGCGTAGACATCATTGCAAGATGTCTTTTAAAAACTTCAAAAATAAGCCATTATCTTGGTATTTCAAAAGATATTTCTAAAGATATTTCAAAAAATAAAATACCTTTTAACCAATTTAAAAACGATTTAGCCTTTATGGTTAAAAACAATCTTGATAAAAAAGATTTTGAAAAATTCTTCGAAGTTATTGAAAGACAAAATAAATTAACTATCAAGTTAACCCAGTCTATTGACAAACATTCAATTCTTTTAGAAAACTCTTTAAAAAACAACCAATTTGTTGAAGAAGTCGCCAAAAAGGCAAATATTGAGGGCACTCTTAAGGAAACCAACATTAAGATCACTAATATACATGATCAGTTAAAACAACTAATAGGATGACCTCGATACCCGAGCTCAATAAATCAATCACCTCGATACCCGAGATAAATAGATCAATCAATCTCCTTAATGAAAAAATTGATGGGCTGATTATAAACATGGACTTAACATTCAATAAATACGTAACCATTACCCAGTTGGAAGTAGCATCTGCAAAAATTATTGCAGACATTACTAAAGAGTTATCTGAAAAGATTGACTCTTGCCCATGTAATAAAGACATACTTGAGCACATCAAGAATATCTCCATCATAGAACAAAAAACCAAGCCTGGAAAATATTCAGGTCTTAAGAAATACTCACCTCCCAATCCTAGTGTTGGAAACCCTGACTTAGGAAGCTCAAAAGATTCCCAGAAAATTAACATTTTCAAGAAAGAATAAAAATGAAAGAAACAATCTCTGAACGTCTCGAGAAATATTTCTTTAACCTTCAATATGAAGATTATGATAAAACTGACCAAAAGCTTATTCAGCTTTTATCTTTAGAAACTGAAGAATGTGAAGAATTGTATCAAAAAGAACCCAAACTTTTTGATCAATATTTTAGAATGACTAAAATAAATGAACCCGATACTGAATCAGAACAAGAAGATAATTTTAAAACAAATACAAAGACTGTTAAGTTCGAATATTCAGATATGGAAGATGATGAAGCAGAATCTTCTTATACAGCCACAAGAAGAGGCAATAAAAAGAAATACGAGTTCAAAATGCCTGTCCACAATGGAATTCCAAATAGTGGCCAAGGACCCAATACGATCAATGTACTCAATATTGATTGTATCCAAGATTTAAAACTCAGAGAAAGAGTTGTAGAAAAATGGGTTACTGAGATTTCACTAATCTTACAAACAAATCCAGATGAATTTGAAAAAGCAAAAAATGTTCTACTACTTTTAGAACACAAAACTGATGGAATCGTGCAGAAATTCCTAAGAAACAATAATTGGAATGAAGAACTACATGGCTCAGATCTTTTTGATAATCTCATAAATGTCATATACACTACTTTCTTAGGTCTTGATTATATTTCTAATAAAGACTTCACCATTAATAAGAAGGTTGACATAGCAAGAGTTTCAATGACTAAACTCCAATTACATGATATTAGTCTTCTCGACAAATACACATGTATGTATGAATCATATTTGTATGATATTCCACAGAGAAGTGAATATGCGCAATGGATATCTGCTTATCTCATGAAAATTCCAATTATTGGAGAAACCTGTACAGACAGATGGAAAAAAGAAGCTACTGGAGAAATCCAGCAAACCAGTCTTTCTTACGCAACAAAAATTGCAAAAGAAGAAATTGATAGAATCTGTCAAGACAGATATAAACAACAAAAGCTTAAAACTATAAGCAAAGATTGTTGTAGCATTCTCTCTGATTTCAAAAACTTTGATATTGGAAAGAAAAATTATACTAAGAAAAAGCATAAAAACAAAAAGAAATACAAATCTTTTTGGAAAAAGAAAAGAAGAAAATTTTCACCAGGAAAATACTTCAAGAAACCATCAAAAGAAACACCTAAGAAAACTACTTCTTGTCCGCAAGGAAAGAAAAAATGTAGGTGTTGGATCTGCAATGAAGAAGGACACTACGCAAACGAATGTCCAAATAGAAAAAAATACCCTGACAAAGTCAAGGTTTTACAAACCGCTAACAATGGAGGCTATGAAGCTCTTGAAGAAGAGTATGATGGTACGCAACATGTTTTTATATATCATGTTGAAACAGAATCTTCATCAGACACTGAAGAATACGAATCAACAACGGATGACTCAGACTAGTCCCATACATACCTCGCTTTTCAGGGAGGAGGAGATTAACCATTTTTGCGTAAACCTCCAGAAGATTGATGATTCCCTTATCATGAATCTTACTAATCCAAACTCTATTTATGTTTCTGCCTTCCTTAACTTTAAAGGATATAAAAAATTTAGAGTACATTGTTTTGTAGACACAGGTGCATCTTTATGTCTTGCAAGCAAATTCATCATTCCGGATGAACTCTGGGAAAACGCTCCCAAAGAAATTAGTGCCACTATTGCAAATGGTGAAACCATAAAAATTAATAAAGTTTGTAGAAATATTAATCTCGAACTTTCAGGAGAACATTTCAATGTTCCCACTATTTACCAACAAAATTCAGGAATTGATATCATAATTGGTAACAACTTCTGTCAAGTCTATGGACCATTCATACAATGGATAGATAGAATTGCCTTTCATCTTAATAATGATATGGTAATTATAAAAAAGGTTACAGAGGCCTATAGCAAAGGAAAACCAGGTTTTCTTGAAACTCAAGAAAAAGGTTCTAAAGAAAAACAAATTCCAGGTACTAATATAACTCATGAAGAGATTAATAAAGAAAGGATTATTTCTATTCAAACTACCAGGTTCAAACAGATTGAAGATCTTCTTGAAAAAGTTTGTTCTGAAAATCCTATTGATCCAAATAAAACCAAAGGATGGATGAAAGCTTCAATCAAGCTTATTGATCCCAAAACGGTTATTAGAGAAAAACCTATGGTTTACTCTCTACAAGATAGAGAAGAATTTTCCAAACAAATCAAAGAATTACTTGATATGAGACTAATTATAGAATCAAAATCCCCTCATATGTCTCCTGCCTTTCTTGTCAATAAAGAAGCAGAGAAAAGAAGAGGAAAGAAGCGAATGGTTGTTAACTACAAAGCAATCAATGATGCAACTATTGGAGACTCACATAATCTCCCCAATATGCACGAACTCTTGACTCTTCTACGAGGAAAAAACATTTATTCAAGTTTCGACTGCAAGTCAGGTTTCTGGCAAGTTCTACTTGATGAAGAATCGCAGCTTCTCACTGCCTTCACATGTCCTGATGGACTCTTTCAATGGAAAGTACTACCCTTTGGGCTTAAACAAGCTCCTAGTATTTTTCAAAGACACATGCAGAATGCTCTTCGAGGCCTTGAAGGTTTCTGCACTGTATACGTTGATGACATCATGATCTTCAGCAAAAATGAACAAGAACACTATGTTCATGTCACACAGGTTCTCAGAACTATTTTAAAATATGGTATAATACTTTCAAAAAAGAAAGCTCATCTTTTCAAAACAAAAATCAATTTTTTAGGTTTAGAAATAAATGAAGGTACCCATTGTCCTCAAAAACATATTCTTGAACATTTACATGACTTTCCAAATGTTTTAGAAGACAAAAAGCAACTACAAAGATTTCTTGGTGTTTTAACTTATGCTGAAACATATATTGAAAAACTTGCAGCCATGAGAAAACCTTTACAGGCAAAATTAAAAAAAGATGTCATTTGGAATTGGTCAAATGCTGATACAGACTACATCAAAAAGATAAAGAAAGTTTTAATCAATTTTCCAAAACTTTATCTTCCAAACATTGAAGACAGTTTAATTATTGAAACTGATGCTTCTGATGAATTTTGGGGAGGTGTTTTAAAAGCTAAAAACCCCAAAAACGAAGAACAAATTTGCAGGTACACCTCTGGCAGTTTCAAAGCAGCTGAGAAAAACTACCATAGCAATGAAAAAGAATTACTCGCTGTAAAAAGAGTTATTACAAAATTCTCTGTATATTTAACACCAGTAAATTTCCTGGTTCGTACAGATAATAAAAATTTTACTTATTTCCTCCGAACTAAGATTGCAGGAGATAACAAATTAGGCCGGCTAATACGTTGGCAAGAGTGGTTTTCACGATATACTTTCACTGTTGAACATCTCGCAGGAAACAAAAACGTACTGGCAGACTGCCTCACCCGTGACTTCAGGTATACCTTACATCATCCATGATCTCACTCGCTCCTCTCGAGCCCTATAAAAGGATATGATCCTCAAGACATATTTCCTCACAAAAACTTCACCTACAAAAAAGAGAGGGGGAGATTAGAGAAAAAAGTAAACAAAAATTTGAGTTTACAAAAATGGAAGACCTCAACACTTTGAGGATGAAGAAACAAATGCTCCTCATAGAGCTATCTGCAATTGAGCAGAAAATCAACTTGTATGAACAAGTAACAACGGTCACCAATGTACCGGAAAGCGAAAGCTCAAAAACAAAGGCTATTCCAGTGCAAACGGCACCTGGTAAAGAATCAACAAATCCGTTGAAAGCTGATGCTTTGCTAAAAAGCATAATAAAGGAGACAGCTACTCCTCTTCCTGATGGAAAAACTAGCTTGTTGGTTGATACCAATCCTTGTACTGAAGGAATCAGTAAAATGACAACCTTGTCACCCATTAACAAATCTGTGCAGGAGTTTACACCAGATTACAAAAAAGCTCTTAACAAAGAAGCTGAAAGATTTTATGTAATCTACAAAGGACCTCATGCCGGTGTTCATACTGACTGGGGAATTACAGAAACATTCTGTAAAGTTGATAAAGTTACTTGCAAAAAATTCAGAAATGAAGCATCTGCAAGATTAAGCCTTGCCACTTATCAAGACGATACAAGCAAGACTAACCAACCACTTCTTCGACCAAAAATTCATAAAGTCAAAGAAGCTCACAGAGACCAAAGGTTTGACGTTCCAAATAACGCTCAACAAATGGTTAACTATCCTGAAATCTCTTTCGAAGACTTCAGAACAATCTGGAAGAAAGCAAGAGCTGCATGCCCAGAAGACCTTGTTCATGAAAAGTTTTTCACTACGGACAAGAAAACAAAAAGTCTGTTCAACTTCCTCGAAGGATCAGATGCAAAATTAGTATACCAAGCCTTTCAAGCTGGACTAATCGACAATATCTACCCAAGTTGCAACCTTCAAGAACTCATTTTCTTCCCAAGCAACATGGTAGAATCCATTAAAAACTTTCGAAAGAAAGTACTTAAAGCAAAAGATAATCCGATCTACATCAGATGCATCTCTTCACTCCCAGAATGGATTCAAGAATCAACTCTTTCTCCATACCACTTTCTGGAAATTGGTCTTTCTAAAGCCAATAGAGATATTGAACAATCTCAACCAATGGAAGACAAAGATCTACCTTTTACAGAGATTCTTCATCCCAATCGCATCAATGGTTTAAGAAGAATATCAGAAAAAATCATCGAGATTATCTCTGGTTCAAAAAAGAAGATTAATTATACCGACTCGCATTGTATAATTACAAGCTGGAGTTACAACAACACCAGCCAAGAAGATCTTCGTCAAGCCTCCAAGTTTGGCGAAAAATTCATGAACAATAGCATGGAAGTATCCAATGCTACACGCCAACACTTCTGCCGACATGCAGAACAACTTTTTGAAGAACATCTTTGTCACTTTTGCGAAAGCAAAGATTCGGAGACAATGGAGGGACCCCCCTCTGAAGATGACAAATCATCATCATCTTAAAGAAAGATGCTTCACGTGTCAAATGGCCCCAGCCACTCGAAATAATAATGCCCTTCTTCATTATTAGAAGCTTTCTAGCTGTCCACAATAATGTAATCTTTAGTGGATAAAAACGTCATGCCTGACATTTTAGGCAAGGATCAGACCCTCTCAATGTATCTATAAATTGAGAGTTATGTTTTGTTTTAGGGACATCGGAATAACGAGTGCAAAAAAAAAAAAAAAAAAAAAAAAAAAAAACACTCTCTATCTAGTAAATTTTCAGTTCAATGTCTAGTGAGTAATTCCTCCCTTAGAAGGGGAAAAATGTAAAATATTGTAAGAGTCTTCCCTTTTTGGGAACTCTGTTATCAATAAATCTTTGTTTTGTTATTTTTGAGTGTTCATACAATTTAGAGTGATGAAACTTGTAAGTGACAGAGTGTCAGGTCGACGATGATTAACAGTACCACAGGCACCATGCCAACAGGGAAAGCAACCACACAGACCAATGCTCTTGTCAATAAAGAAGCAGAGAAAAGAAGAGGAAAGAAGCGAATGGTTGTTAACTACAAAGCAATCAATGATGCAACTATTGGAGACTCACATAATCTCCCCAATATGCACGAACTCTTGACTCTTCTACGAGGAAAAAACATTTATTCAAGTTTCGACTGCAAGTCAGGTTTCTGGCAAGTTCTACTTGATGAAGAATCGCAGCTTCTCACTGCCTTCACATGTCCTGATGGACTCTTTCAATGGAAAGTACTACCCTTTGGGCTTAAACAAGCTCCTAGTATTTTTTCAAAGACACATGCAGAATGCTCTTCGAGGCCTTGAAGGTTTCTGCACTGTATACGTTGATGACATCATGATCTTCAGCAAAAATGAACAAGAACACTATGTTCATGTCACACAGGTTCTCAGAACTATTTTAAAATATGGTATAATACTTTCAAAAAAGAAAGCTCATCTTTTCAAAACAAAAATCAATTTTTTAGGTTTAGAAATAAATGAAGGTACCCATTGTCCTCAAAAACATATTCTTGAACATTTACATGACTTTCCAAATGTTTTAGAAGACAAAAAGCAACTACAAAGATTTCTTGGTGTTTTAACTTATGCTGAAACATATATTGAAAAACTTGCAGCCATGAGAAAACCTTTACAGGCAAAATTAAAAAAAGATGTCATTTGGAATTGGTCAAATGCTGATACAGACTACATCAAAAAGATAAAGAAAGTTTTAATCAATTTTCCAAAACTTTATCTTCCAAACATTGAAGACAGTTTAATTATTGAAACTGATGCTTCTGATGAATTTTGGGGAGGTGTTTTAAAAGCTAAAAACCCCAAAAACGAAGAACAAATTTGCAGGTACACCTCTGGCAGATTTTAAATCGCATCAATGGTTTTAACAATTTTTCTTAGTATATTAGTGATCTTAATGTTGGTTTCCTTAAGAGTGCCCTCAATATTTGCCTTTTTGGCGACTTCTTCAACAAATTGGTTGTTTTTTAAAGAGTTTTCTAAAAGAATTGAATGTTTGTCAATAGACTGGGTTAACTTGATAGTTAATTTATTTTGTCTTTCAATAACTTCGAAGAATTTTTCAAAATCTTTTTTATCAAGATTGTTTTTAACCATAAAGGCTAAATCGTTTTTAAATTGGTTAAAAGGTATTTTATTTTTTGAAATATCTTTAGAAATATCTTTTGAAATACCAAGATAATGGCTTATTTTTGAAGTTTTTAAAAGACATCTTGCAATGATTTGGTTGAGATTATTGCAATGATTTACGATTGTTTGAACACCAGCTTTACCAGAAGTAGAGAAAACGTATTCTTTCTTTTCAGTATTATCGTCAAGAGTTTTAATTTTGACTGTTTTACCTTTTTTATAGAAATGAGGAAAATCAATTTTATTATTCATTTATAATGTCAGTGATTTGTTTGATATTCTGGCGTAGACTATCAATTTTTAAAGACATGTTTCTTATTAGGTTATTATCTTTTCTCTCCGAGCTTTCTCCTATGTGGAGTGAATCCATAGAAATTCTTGGTCTAAGAGTTTCTCCTAGAGCTTTTTTATTTCTAGCTATATTTAAAACCCAAGAGTTTTCTTGAGGATTTATGTCGCAGAATTGTTTATCTTTGACATGGCCTATTTCTGAAAAGACATCATCAAGTTCGATGTACTCGTCTTTCTTATAGTCTATGCTATGGTGACTGTTGGTCAGGGCATATCCTATGAGATATGTTATGGTGAAAGGTTTATCACCTGGACTCATTAGGTCACTTCTTTCAAAGTGATGTATAAAAGATAAGGTTTTATCTATATTTGCAGATTTTAAATCCAGAGCAAACTTTGGATAGACTGAAAACATAAACTTTTGGTAAGCAAGGTTTCCCTTTGCAGCACCTAAGATGCAGTCCTGTCTGTCAGTAATTCTGTTGTCAATTAAGGCCATTTTTATGGGAGAATTTATTCCTGCTTGGAATTGGGATTTTAACAAAATTTTTACAGCTCCGATATGGACCATTCTAATTTTTGATCTAATCTCAACTGGAATACTTTTTAAGTTATTATGTATTTGCTCCTTAGTTAAAAGGGGTAGAAAGACAGCTCCTATTGTATCTCTGATACCAGTTTGGGTGTGTGGATGTGTACGGAATTTATGTTTTAACAAAGAAGGGAATAAATATAAAAATTGTGAAAAGAAGACTCTTGTATCAATAAATGTGTAATTGTGATGTAGTGAGTGTTATACTTACATAGATAGAAACTATTCAAGCCAGCCTGTGTCGTTCATTGGTCTGTGTGGTTGCTTTCCCTGTTGGCATGGTGCCTGTGGTACTGTTAATCATCGTCGACCTGACACTCTGTCACTTACAAGTTTCATCACTCTAAATTGTATGAACACTCAAAAATAACAAAACAAAGATTTATTGATAACAGAGTTCCCAAAAAGGGAAGACTCTTACAATATTTTACATTTTTCCCCTTCTAAGGGAGGAATTACTCACTAGACATTGAACTGAAAATTTACTAGATAGAGAGTGTTTTTTTTTTTTTTTTTTTTTTTTTCTTGCACTCGTTATTCCGATATCCCTAAAACAAAACATAACTCTCAATTTATAGATACATTGAGAGGGTCTGATCCTTGCCTAAAATGTCAGGCATGACGTTTTTATCCACTAAAGATTACATTATTGTGGACAGCTAGAAAGCTTCTAATAATGAAGAAGGGCATTATTATTTCGAGTGGCTGGGGCCATTTGACACGTGAAGCATCTTTCTTTAAGATGATGATGATTTGTCATCTTCAGAGGGGGGTCCCTCCATTGTCTCCGAATCTTTGCTTTCGCAAAAGTGACAAAGATGTTCTTCAAAAAGTTGTTCTGCATGTCGGCAGAAGTGTTGGCGTGTAGCATTGGATACTTCCATGCTATTGTTCATGAATTTTTCGCCAAACTTGGAGGCTTGACGAAGATCTTCTTGGCTGGTGTTGTTGTAACTCCAGCTTGTAATTATACAATGCGAGTCGGTATAATTAATCTTCTTTTTTGAACCAGAGATAATCTCGATGATTTTTTCTGATATTCTTCTTAAACCATTGATGCGATTGGGATGAAGAATCTCTGTAAAAGGTAGATCTTTGTCTTCCATTGGTTGAGATTGTTCAATATCTCTATTGGCTTTAGAAAGACCAATTTCCAGAAAGTGGTATGGAGAAAGAGTTGATTCTTGAATCCATTCTGGGAGTGAAGAGATGCATCTGATGTAGATCGGATTATCTTTTGCTTTAAGTACTTTCTTTCGAAAGTTTTTAATGGATTCTACCATGTTGCTTGGGAAGAAAATGAGTTCTTGAAGGTTGCAACTTGGGTAGATATTGTCGATTAGTCCAGCTTGAAAGGCTTGGTATACTAATTTTGCATCTGATCCTTCGAGGAAGTTGAACAGACTTTTTGTTTTCTTGTCCGTAGTGAAAAACTTTTCATGAACAAGGTCTTCTGGGCATGCAGCTCTTGCTTTCTTCCAGATTGTTCTGAAGTCTTCGAAAGAGATTTCAGGATAGTTAACCATTTGTTGAGCGTTATTTGGAACGTCAAACCTTTGGTCTCTGTGAGCTTCTTTGACTTTATGAATTTTTGGTCGAAGAAGTGGTTGGTTAGTCTTGCTTGTATCGTCTTGATAAGTGGCAAGGCTTAATCTTGCAGATGCTTCATTTCTGAATTTTTTGCAAGTAACTTTATCAACTTTACAGAATGTTTCTGTAATTCCCCAGTCAGTATGAACACCGGCATGAGGTCCTTTGTAGATTACATAAAATCTTTCAGCTTCTTTGTTAAGAGCTTTTTTGTAATCTGGTGTAAACTCCTGCACAGATTTGTTAATGGGTGACAAGGTTGTCATTTTACTGATTCCTTCAGTACAAGGATTGGTATCAACCAACAAGCTAGTTTTTCCATCAGGAAGAGGAGTAGCTGTCTCCTTTATTATGCTTTTTAGCAAAGCATCAGCTTTCAACGGATTTGTTGATTCTTTACCAGGTGCCGTTTGCACTGGAATAGCCTTTGTTTTTGAGCTTTCGCTTTCCGGTACATTGGTGACCGTTGTTACTTGTTCATACAAGTTGATTTTCTGCTCAATTGCAGATAGCTCTATGAGGAGCATTTGTTTCTTCATCCTCAAAGTGTTGAGGTCTTCCATTTTTGTAAACTCAAATTTTTGTTTACTTTTTTCTCTAATCTCCCCCTCTCTTTTTTGTAGGTGAAGTTTTTGTGAGGAAATATGTCTTGAGGATCATATCCTTTTATAGGGCTCGAGAGGAGCGAGTGAGATCATGGATGATGTAAGGTATACCTGAAGTCACGGGTGAGGCAGTCTGCCAGTACGTTTTTGTTTCCTGCGAGATGTTCAACAGTGAAAGTATATCGTGAAAACCACTCTTGCCAACGTATTAGCCGGCCTAATTTGTTATCTCCTGCAATCTTAGTTCGGAGGAAATAAGTAAAATTTTTATTATCTGTACGAACCAGGAAATTTACTGGTGTTAAATATACAGAGAATTTTGTAATAACTCTTTTTACAGCGAGTAATTCTTTTTCATTGCTATGGTAGTTTTTCTCAGCTGCTTTGAAACTGCCAGAGGTGTACCTGCAAATTTGTTCTTCGTTTTTGGGGTTTTTAGCTTTTAAAACACCTCCCCAAAATTCATCAGAAGCATCAGTTTCAATAATTAAACTGTCTTCAATGTTTGGAAGATAAAGTTTTGGAAAATTGATTAAAACTTTCTTTATCTTTTTGATGTAGTCTGTATCAGCATTTGACCAATTCCAAATGACATCTTTTTTTAATTTTGCCTGTAAAGGTTTTCTCATGGCTGCAAGTTTTTCAATATATGTTTCAGCATAAGTTAAAACACCAAGAAATCTTTGTAGTTGCTTTTTGTCTTCTAAAACATTTGGAAAGTCATGTAAATGTTCAAGAATATGTTTTTGAGGACAATGGGTACCTTCATTTATTTCTAAACCTAAAAAATTGATTTTTGTTTTGAAAAGATGAGCTTTCTTTTTTGAAAGTATTATACCATATTTTAAAATAGTTCTGAGAACCTGTGTGACATGAACATAGTGTTCTTGTTCATTTTTGCTGAAGATCATGATGTCATCAACGTATACAGTGCAGAAACCTTCAAGGCCTCGAAGAGCATTCTGCATGTGTCTTTGAAAAATACTAGGAGCTTGTTTAAGCCCAAAGGGTAGTACTTTCCATTGAAAGAGTCCATCAGGACATGTGAAGGCAGTGAGAAGCTGCGATTCTTCATCAAGTAGAACTTGCCAGAAACCTGACTTGCAGTCGAAACTTGAATAAATGTTTTTTCCTCGTAGAAGAGTCAAGAGTTCGTGCATATTGGGGAGATTATGTGAGTCTCCAATAGTTGCATCATTGATTGCTTTGTAGTTAACAACCATTCGCTTCTTTCCTCTTCTTTTCTCTGCTTCTTTATTGACAAGAAAGGCAGGAGACATATGAGGGGATTTTGATTCTATAATTAGTCTCATATCAAGTAATTCTTTGATTTGTTTGGAAAATTCTTCTCTATCTTGTAGAGAGTAAACCATAGGTTTTTCTCTAATAACCGTTTTGGGATCAATAAGCTTGATTGAAGCTTTCATCCATCCTTTGGTTTTATTTGGATCAATAGGATTTTCAGAACAAACTTTTTCAAGAAGATCTTCAATCTGTTTGAACCTGGTAGTTTGAATAGAAATAATCCTTTCTTTATTAATCTCTTCATGAGTTATATTAGTACCTGGAATTTGTTTTTCTTTAGAACCTTTTTCTTGAGTTTCAAGAAAACCTGGTTTTCCTTTGCTATAGGCCTCTGTAACCTTTTTTATAATTACCATATCATTATTAAGATGAAAGGCAATTCTATCTATCCATTGTATGAATGGTCCATAGACTTGACAGAAGTTGTTACCAATTATGATATCAATTCCTGAATTTTGTTGGTAAATAGTGGGAACATTGAAATGTTCTCCTGAAAGTTCGAGATTAATATTTCTACAAACTTTATTAATTTTTATGGTTTCACCATTTGCAATAGTGGCACTAATTTCTTTGGGAGCGTTTTCCCAGAGTTCATCCGGAATGATGAATTTGCTTGCAAGACATAAAGATGCACCTGTGTCTACAAAACAATGTACTCTAAATTTTTTATATCCTTTAAAGTTAAGGAAGGCAGAAACATAAATAGAGTTTGGATTAGTAAGATTCATGATAAGGGAATCATCAATCTTCTGGAGGTTTACGCAAAAATGGTTAATCTCCTCCTCCCTGAAAAGCGAGGTATGTATGGGACTAGTCTGAGTCATCCGTTGTTGATTCGTATTCTTCAGTGTCTGATGAAGATTCTGTTTCAACATGATATATAAAAACATGTTGCGTACCATCATACTCTTCTTCAAGAGCTTCATAGCCTCCATTGTTAGCGGTTTGTAAAACCTTGACTTTGTCAGGGTATTTTTTTCTATTTGGACATTCGTTTGCGTAGTGTCCTTCTTCATTGCAGATCCAACACCTACATTTTTTCTTTCCTTGCGGACAAGAAGTAGTTTTCTTAGGTGTTTCTTTTGATGGTTTCTTGAAGTATTTTCCTGGTGAAAATTTTCTTCTTTTCTTTTTCCAAAAAGATTTGTATTTCTTTTTGTTTTTATGCTTTTTCTTAGTATAATTTTTCTTTCCAATATCAAAGTTTTTGAAATCAGAGAGAATGCTACAACAATCTTTGCTTATAGTTTTAAGCTTTTGTTGTTTATATCTGTCTTGACAGATTCTATCAATTTCTTCTTTTGCAATTTTTGTTGCGTAAGAAAGACTGGTTTGCTGGATTTCTCCAGTAGCTTCTTTTTTCCATCTGTCTGTACAGGTTTCTCCAATAATTGGAATTTTCATGAGATAAGCAGATATCCATTGCGCATATTCACTTCTCTGTGGAATATCATACAAATATGATTCATACATACATGTGTATTTGTCGAGAAGACTAATATCATGTAATTGGAGTTTAGTCATTGAAACTCTTGCTATGTCAACCTTCTTATTAATGGTGAAGTCTTTATTAGAAATATAATCAAGACCTAAGAAAGTAGTGTATATGACATTTATGAGATTATCAAAAAGATCTGAGCCATGTAGTTCTTCATTCCAATTATTGTTTCTTAGGAATTTCTGCACGATTCCATCAGTTTTGTGTTCTAAAAGTAGTAGAACATTTTTTGCTTTTTCAAATTCATCTGGATTTGTTTGTAAGATTAGTGAAATCTCAGTAACCCATTTTTCTACAACTCTTTCTCTGAGTTTTAAATCTTGGATACAATCAATATTGAGTACATTGATCGTATTGGGTCCTTGGCCACTATTTGGAATTCCATTGTGGACAGGCATTTTGAACTCGTATTTCTTTTTATTGCCTCTTCTTGTGGCTGTATAAGAAGATTCTGCTTCATCATCTTCCATATCTGAATATTCGAACTTAACAGTCTTTGTATTTGTTTTAAAATTATCTTCTTGTTCTGATTCAGTATCGGGTTCATTTATTTTAGTCATTCTAAAATATTGATCAAAAAGTTTGGGTTCTTTTTGATACAATTCTTCACATTCTTCAGTTTCTAAAGATAAAAGCTGAATAAGCTTTTGGTCAGTTTTATCATAATCTTCATATTGAAGGTTAAAGAAATATTTCTCGAGACGTTCAGAGATTGTTTCTTTCATTTTTATTCTTTCTTGAAAATGTTAATTTTCTGGGAATCTTTTGAGCTTCCTAAGTCAGGGTTTCCAACACTAGGATTGGGAGGTGAGTATTTCTTAAGACCTGAATATTTTCCAGGCTTGGTTTTTTGTTCTATGATGGAGATATTCTTGATGTGCTCAAGTATGTCTTTATTACATGGGCAAGAGTCAATCTTTTCAGATAACTCTTTAGTAATGTCTGCAATAATTTTTGCAGATGCTACTTCCAACTGGGTAATGGTTACGTATTTATTGAATGTTAAGTCCATGTTTATAATCAGCCCATCAATTTTTTCATTAAGGAGATTGATTGATCTATTTATCTCGGGTATCGAGGTGATTGATTTATTGAGCTCGGGTATCGAGGTCATCCTATTAGTTGTTTTAACTGATCATGTATATTAGTGATCTTAATGTTGGTTTCCTTAAGAGTGCCCTCAATATTTGCCTTTTTGGCGACTTCTTCAACAAATTGGTTGTTTTTTAAAGAGTTTTCTAAAAGAATTGAATGTTTGTCAATAGACTGGGTTAACTTGATAGTTAATTTATTTTGTCTTTCAATAACTTCGAAGAATTTTTCAAAATCTTTTTTATCAAGATTGTTTTTAACCATAAAGGCTAAATCGTTTTTAAATTGGTTAAAAGGTATTTTATTTTTTGAAATATCTTTAGAAATATCTTTTGAAATACCAAGATAATGGCTTATTTTTGAAGTTTTTAAAAGACATCTTGCAATGATTTGGTTGAGATTATTGCAATGATTTACGATTGTTTGAACACCAGCTTTACCAGAAGTAGAGAAAACGTATTCTTTCTTTTCAGTATTATCGTCAAGAGTTTTAATTTTGACTGTTTTACCTTTTTTATAGAAATGAGGAAAATCAATTTTATTATTCATTTATAATGTCAGTGATTTGTTTGATATTCTGGCGTAGACTATCAATTTTTAAAGACATGTTTCTTATTAGGTTATTATCTTTTCTCTCCGAGCTTTCTCCTATGTGGAGTGAATCCATAGAAATTCTTGGTCTAAGAGTTTCTCCTAGAGCTTTTTTATTTCTAGCTATATTTAAAACCCAAGAGTTTTCTTGAGGATTTATGTCGCAGAATTGTTTATCTTTGACATGGCCTATTTCTGAAAAGACATCATCAAGTTCGATGTACTCGTCTTTCTTATAGTCTATGCTATGGTGACTGTTGGTCAGGGCATATCCTATGAGATATGTTATGGTGAAAGGTTTATCACCTGGACTCATTAGGTCACTTCTTTCAAAGTGATGTATAAAAGATAAGGTTTTATCTATATTTGCAGATTTTAAATCCAGAGCAAACTTTGGATAGACTGAAAACATAAACTTTTGGTAAGCAAGGTTTCCCTTTGCAGCACCTAAGATGCAGTCCTGTCTGTCAGTAATTCTGTTGTCAATTAAGGCCATTTTTATGGGAGAATTTATTCCTGCTTGGAATTGGGATTTTAACAAAATTTTTACAGCTCCGATATGGACCATTCTAATTTTTGATCTAATCTCAACTGGAATACTTTTTAAGTTATTATGTATTTGCTCCTTAGTTAAAAGGGGTAGAAAGACAGCTCCTATTGTATCTTTTATGTCTACGGACATTTCTTTAGTACTAACAAAGTAGAAAATTTCATTTTTCCTTTTAAGGGGATTTAGAATACTAAGTTTAGAAGGAACATTTTTGAAAATGTTTTCTTTCTTTATTTTTAAATCAATTTTCTTAACTCTAGAGAGAAGGTCTTGTTTTATTAAAAGATTTGCATGAAAGCCGTCTTCATCTTCAACATAAGTTAAGATTTGTTTTTCTTCTGAATTATTTTCTTCAGTGTTGTTGAAAATTTCATTATTCATTTTAAGAAAAGCTAACAGGTTAAAATAAACTTTCTGAGTTTTGAAACTAATTTTTTATTTCTATCAAGATGTTCTTGATGTACTTTTTGCTTATGCAGGAGATACATACGTATATTAACCAAGTTTGGTATATATTCGTTAGTATGTTTATTTTGTGCTTGTAGAATTCTGAAATCTATATGCACCAAGTCTTTTTTATTATTGAAAAGTATTTCTTTATGTTGAGAGATTTCAATCTCTTTATTATGAATATGTTCAAACTTTACTCTGTAAAGTGTTTTATTATAATGTAATGCCATATTTATCAAGGCTCTGATAAATTTTACTAATCCAAACTCTATTTATGTTTCTAATAAAGACTTCACCATTAATAAGAAGGTTGACATAGCAAGAGTTTGACCAACAGTCACCATAGCATAGACTATAAGAAAGACGAGTACATCGAACTTGATGATGTCTTTTCAGAAATAGGCCATGTCAAAGATAAACAATTCTGCGACATAAATCCTCAAGAAAACTCTTGGGTTTTAAATATAGCTAGAAATAAAAAAGCTCTAGGAGAAACTCTTAGACCAAGAATTTCTATGGATTCACTCCACATAGGAGAAAGCTCGGAGAGAAAAGATAATAACCTAATAAGAAACATGTCTTTAAAAATTGATAGTCTACGCCAGAATATCAAACAAATCACTGACATTATAAATGAATAATAAAATTGATTTTCCTCATTTCTATAAAAAAGGTAAAACAGTCAAAATTAAAACTCTTGACGATAATACTGAAAAGAAAGAATACGTTTTCTCTACTTCTGGTAAAGCTGGTGTTCAAACAATCGTAAATCATTGCAATAATCTCAACCAAATCATTGCAAGATGTCTTTTAAAAACTTCAAAAATAAGCCATTATCTTGGTATTTCAAAAGATATTTCTAAAGATATTTCAAAAAATAAAATACCTTTTAACCAATTTAAAAACGATTTAGCCTTTATGGTTAAAAACAATCTTGATAAAAAAGATTTTGAAAAATTCTTCGAAGTTATTGAAAGACAAAATAAATTAACTATCAAGTTAACCCAGTCTATTGACAAACATTCAATTCTTTTAGAAAACTCTTTAAAAAACAACCAATTTGTTGAAGAAGTCGCCAAAAAGGCAAATATTGAGGGCACTCTTAAGGAAACCAACATTAAGATCACTAATATACATGATCAGTTAAAACAACTAATAGGATGACCTCGATACCCGAGCTCAATAAATCAATCACCTCGATACCCGAGATAAATAGATCAATCAATCTCCTTAATGAAAAAATTGATGGGCTGATTATAAACATGGACTTAACATTCAATAAATACGTAACCATTACCCAGTTGGAAGTAGCATCTGCAAAAATTATTGCAGACATTACTAAAGAGTTATCTGAAAAGATTGACTCTTGCCCATGTAATAAAGACATACTTGAGCACATCAAGAATATCTCCATCATAGAACAAAAAACCAAGCCTGGAAAATATTCAGGTCTTAAGAAATACTCACCTCCCAATCCTAGTGTTGGAAACCCTGACTTAGGAAGCTCAAAAGATTCCCAGAAAATTAACATTTTCAAGAAAGAATAAAAATGAAAGAAACAATCTCTGAACGTCTCGAGAAATATTTCTTTAACCTTCAATATGAAGATTATGATAAAACTGACCAAAAGCTTATTCAGCTTTTATCTTTAGAAACTGAAGAATGTGAAGAATTGTATCAAAAAGAACCCAAACTTTTTGATCAATATTTTAGAATGACTAAAATAAATGAACCCGATACTGAATCAGAACAAGAAGATAATTTTAAAACAAATACAAAGACTGTTAAGTTCGAATATTCAGATATGGAAGATGATGAAGCAGAATCTTCTTATACAGCCACAAGAAGAGGCAATAAAAAGAAATACGAGTTCAAAATGCCTGTCCACAATGGAATTCCAAATAGTGGCCAAGGACCCAATACGATCAATGTACTCAATATTGATTGTATCCAAGATTTAAAACTCAGAGAAAGAGTTGTAGAAAAATGGGTTACTGAGATTTCACTAATCTTACAAACAAATCCAGATGAATTTGAAAAAGCAAAAAATGTTCTACTACTTTTAGAACACAAAACTGATGGAATCGTGCAGAAATTCCTAAGAAACAATAATTGGAATGAAGAACTACATGGCTCAGATCTTTTTGATAATCTCATAAATGTCATATACACTACTTTCTTAGGTCTTGATTATATTTCTAATAAAGACTTCACCATTAATAAGAAGGTTGACATAGCAAGAGTTTCAATGACTAAACTCCAATTACATGATATTAGTCTTCTCGACAAATACACATGTATGTATGAATCATATTTGTATGATATTCCACAGAGAAGTGAATATGCGCAATGGATATCTGCTTATCTCATGAAAATTCCAATTATTGGAGAAACCTGTACAGACAGATGGAAAAAAGAAGCTACTGGAGAAATCCAGCAAACCAGTCTTTCTTACGCAACAAAAATTGCAAAAGAAGAAATTGATAGAATCTGTCAAGACAGATATAAACAACAAAAGCTTAAAACTATAAGCAAAGATTGTTGTAGCATTCTCTCTGATTTCAAAAACTTTGATATTGGAAAGAAAAATTATACTAAGAAAAAGCATAAAAACAAAAAGAAATACAAATCTTTTTGGAAAAAGAAAAGAAGAAAATTTTCACCAGGAAAATACTTCAAGAAACCATCAAAAGAAACACCTAAGAAAACTACTTCTTGTCCGCAAGGAAAGAAAAAATGTAGGTGTTGGATCTGCAATGAAGAAGGACACTACGCAAACGAATGTCCAAATAGAAAAAAATACCCTGACAAAGTCAAGGTTTTACAAACCGCTAACAATGGAGGCTATGAAGCTCTTGAAGAAGAGTATGATGGTACGCAACATGTTTTTATATATCATGTTGAAACAGAATCTTCATCAGACACTGAAGAATACGAATCAACAACGGATGACTCAGACTAGTCCCATACATACCTCGCTTTTCAGGGAGGAGGAGATTAACCATTTTTGCGTAAACCTCCAGAAGATTGATGATTCCCTTATCATGAATCTTACTAATCCAAACTCTATTTATGTTTCTGCCTTCCTTAACTTTAAAGGATATAAAAAATTTAGAGTACATTGTTTTGTAGACACAGGTGCATCTTTATGTCTTGCAAGCAAATTCATCATTCCGGATGAACTCTGGGAAAACGCTCCCAAAGAAATTAGTGCCACTATTGCAAATGGTGAAACCATAAAAATTAATAAAGTTTGTAGAAATATTAATCTCGAACTTTCAGGAGAACATTTCAATGTTCCCACTATTTACCAACAAAATTCAGGAATTGATATCATAATTGGTAACAACTTCTGTCAAGTCTATGGACCATTCATACAATGGATAGATAGAATTGCCTTTCATCTTAATAATGATATGGTAATTATAAAAAAGGTTACAGAGGCCTATAGCAAAGGAAAACCAGGTTTTCTTGAAACTCAAGAAAAAGGTTCTAAAGAAAAACAAATTCCAGGTACTAATATAACTCATGAAGAGATTAATAAAGAAAGGATTATTTCTATTCAAACTACCAGGTTCAAACAGATTGAAGATCTTCTTGAAAAAGTTTGTTCTGAAAATCCTATTGATCCAAATAAAACCAAAGGATGGATGAAAGCTTCAATCAAGCTTATTGATCCCAAAACGGTTATTAGAGAAAAACCTATGGTTTACTCTCTACAAGATAGAGAAGAATTTTCCAAACAAATCAAAGAATTACTTGATATGAGACTAATTATAGAATCAAAATCCCCTCATATGTCTCCTGCCTTTCTTGTCAATAAAGAAGCAGAGAAAAGAAGAGGAAAGAAGCGAATGGTTGTTAACTACAAAGCAATCAATGATGCAACTATTGGAGACTCACATAATCTCCCCAATATGCACGAACTCTTGACTCTTCTACGAGGAAAAAACATTTATTCAAGTTTCGACTGCAAGTCAGGTTTCTGGCAAGTTCTACTTGATGAAGAATCGCAGCTTCTCACTGCCTTCACATGTCCTGATGGACTCTTTCAATGGAAAGTACTACCCTTTGGGCTTAAACAAGCTCCTAGTATTTTTCAAAGACACATGCAGAATGCTCTTCGAGGCCTTGAAGGTTTCTGCACTGTATACGTTGATGACATCATGATCTTCAGCAAAAATGAACAAGAACACTATGTTCATGTCACACAGGTTCTCAGAACTATTTTAAAATATGGTATAATACTTTCAAAAAAGAAAGCTCATCTTTTCAAAACAAAAATCAATTTTTTAGGTTTAGAAATAAATGAAGGTACCCATTGTCCTCAAAAACATATTCTTGAACATTTACATGACTTTCCAAATGTTTTAGAAGACAAAAAGCAACTACAAAGATTTCTTGGTGTTTTAACTTATGCTGAAACATATATTGAAAAACTTGCAGCCATGAGAAAACCTTTACAGGCAAAATTAAAAAAAGATGTCATTTGGAATTGGTCAAATGCTGATACAGACTACATCAAAAAGATAAAGAAAGTTTTAATCAATTTTCCAAAACTTTATCTTCCAAACATTGAAGACAGTTTAATTATTGAAACTGATGCTTCTGATGAATTTTGGGGAGGTGTTTTAAAAGCTAAAAACCCCAAAAACGAAGAACAAATTTGCAGGTACACCTCTGGCAGTTTCAAAGCAGCTGAGAAAAACTACCATAGCAATGAAAAAGAATTACTCGCTGTAAAAAGAGTTATTACAAAATTCTCTGTATATTTAACACCAGTAAATTTCCTGGTTCGTACAGATAATAAAAATTTTACTTATTTCCTCCGAACTAAGATTGCAGGAGATAACAAATTAGGCCGGCTAATACGTTGGCAAGAGTGGTTTTCACGATATACTTTCACTGTTGAACATCTCGCAGGAAACAAAAACGTACTGGCAGACTGCCTCACCCGTGACTTCAGGTATACCTTACATCATCCATGATCTCACTCGCTCCTCTCGAGCCCTATAAAAGGATATGATCCTCAAGACATATTTCCTCACAAAAACTTCACCTACAAAAAAGAGAGGGGGAGATTAGAGAAAAAAGTAAACAAAAATTTGAGTTTACAAAAATGGAAGACCTCAACACTTTGAGGATGAAGAAACAAATGCTCCTCATAGAGCTATCTGCAATTGAGCAGAAAATCAACTTGTATGAACAAGTAACAACGGTCACCAATGTACCGGAAAGCGAAAGCTCAAAAACAAAGGCTATTCCAGTGCAAACGGCACCTGGTAAAGAATCAACAAATCCGTTGAAAGCTGATGCTTTGCTAAAAAGCATAATAAAGGAGACAGCTACTCCTCTTCCTGATGGAAAAACTAGCTTGTTGGTTGATACCAATCCTTGTACTGAAGGAATCAGTAAAATGACAACCTTGTCACCCATTAACAAATCTGTGCAGGAGTTTACACCAGATTACAAAAAAGCTCTTAACAAAGAAGCTGAAAGATTTTATGTAATCTACAAAGGACCTCATGCCGGTGTTCATACTGACTGGGGAATTACAGAAACATTCTGTAAAGTTGATAAAGTTACTTGCAAAAAATTCAGAAATGAAGCATCTGCAAGATTAAGCCTTGCCACTTATCAAGACGATACAAGCAAGACTAACCAACCACTTCTTCGACCAAAAATTCATAAAGTCAAAGAAGCTCACAGAGACCAAAGGTTTGACGTTCCAAATAACGCTCAACAAATGGTTAACTATCCTGAAATCTCTTTCGAAGACTTCAGAACAATCTGGAAGAAAGCAAGAGCTGCATGCCCAGAAGACCTTGTTCATGAAAAGTTTTTCACTACGGACAAGAAAACAAAAAGTCTGTTCAACTTCCTCGAAGGATCAGATGCAAAATTAGTATACCAAGCCTTTCAAGCTGGACTAATCGACAATATCTACCCAAGTTGCAACCTTCAAGAACTCATTTTCTTCCCAAGCAACATGGTAGAATCCATTAAAAACTTTCGAAAGAAAGTACTTAAAGCAAAAGATAATCCGATCTACATCAGATGCATCTCTTCACTCCCAGAATGGATTCAAGAATCAACTCTTTCTCCATACCACTTTCTGGAAATTGGTCTTTCTAAAGCCAATAGAGATATTGAACAATCTCAACCAATGGAAGACAAAGATCTACCTTTTACAGAGATTCTTCATCCCAATCGCATCAATGGTTTAAGAAGAATATCAGAAAAAATCATCGAGATTATCTCTGGTTCAAAAAAGAAGATTAATTATACCGACTCGCATTGTATAATTACAAGCTGGAGTTACAACAACACCAGCCAAGAAGATCTTCGTCAAGCCTCCAAGTTTGGCGAAAAATTCATGAACAATAGCATGGAAGTATCCAATGCTACACGCCAACACTTCTGCCGACATGCAGAACAACTTTTTGAAGAACATCTTTGTCACTTTTGCGAAAGCAAAGATTCGGAGACAATGGAGGGACCCCCCTCTGAAGATGACAAATCATCATCATCTTAAAGAAAGATGCTTCACGTGTCAAATGGCCCCAGCCACTCGAAATAATAATGCCCTTCTTCATTATTAGAAGCTTTCTAGCTGTCCACAATAATGTAATCTTTAGTGGATAAAAACGTCATGCCTGACATTTTAGGCAAGGATCAGACCCTCTCAATGTATCTATAAATTGAGAGTTATGTTTTGTTTTAGGGACAGCGGAATAACGAGTGCAAGAAAAAAAAAAAAAAAAAAAAAAAAAAACACTCTCTATCTAGTAAATTTTCAGTTCAATGTCTAGTGAGTAATTCCTCCCTTAGAAGGGGAAAAATGTAAAATATTGTAAGAGTCTTCCCTTTTTGGGAACTCTGTTATCAATAAATCTTTGTTTTGTTATTTTTGAGTGTTCATACAATTTAGAGTGATGAAACTTGTAAGTGACAGAGTGTCAGGTCGACGATGATTAACAGTACCACAGGCACCATGCCAACAGGGAAAGCAACCACACAGACCAATGAACGACACAGGCTGGCTTGAATAGTTTCTATCTATGTAAGTATAACACTCACTACATCACAATTACACATTTATTGATACAAGAGTCTTCTTTTCACAATTTTTATATTTATTCCCTTCTTTGTTAAAACATAAATTCCGTACACATCCACACACCCAAAAAAGAGAGTAAACCTTCAAGAACTCATTTTCTTCCCAAGCAACATGGTAGAATCCATTAAAAACTTTCGAAAGAAAGTACTTAAAGCAAAAGATAATCCGATCTACATCAGATGCATCTCTTCACTCCCAGAATGGATTCAAGAATCAACTCTTTCTCCATACCACTTTCTGGAAATTGGTCTTTCTAAAGCCAATAGAGATATTGAACAATCTCAACCAATGGAAGACAAAGATCTACCTTTTACAGAGATTCTTCATCCCAATCGCATCAATGGTTTAAGAAGAATATCAGAAAAAATCATCGAGATTATCTCTGGTTCAAAAAAGAAGATTAATTATACCGACTCGCATTGTATAATTACAAGCTGGAGTTACAACAACACCAGCCAAGAAGATCTTCGTCAAGCCTCCAAGTTTGGCGAAAAATTCATGAACAATAGCATGGAAGTATCCAATGCTACACGCCAACACTTCTGCCGACATGCAGAACAACTTTTTGAAGAACATCTTTGTCACTTTTGCGAAAGCAAAGATTCGGAGACAATGGAGGGACCCCCCTCTGAAGATGACAAATCATCATCATCTTAAAGAAAGATGCTTCACGTGTCAAATGGCCCCAGCCACTCGAAATAATAATGCCCTTCTTCATTATTAGAAGCTTTCTAGCTGTCCACAATAATGTAATCTTTAGTGGATAAAAACGTCATGCCTGACATTTTAGGCAAGGATCAGACCCTCTCAATGTATCTATAAATTGAGAGTTATGTTTTGTTTTAGGGACATCGGAATAACGAGTGCAAGAAAAAAAAAAAAAAAAAAAAAAAAAACACTCTCTATCTAGTAAATTTTCAGTTCAATGTCTAGTGAGTAATTCCTCCCTTAGAAGGGGAAAAATGTAAAATATTGTAAGAGTCTTCCCTTTTTGGGAACTCTGTTATCAATAAATCTTTGTTTTGTTATTTTTGAGTGTTCATACAATTTAGAGTGATGAAACTTGTAAGTGACAGAGTGTCAGGTCGACGATGATTAACAGTACCACAGGCACCATGCCAACAGGGAAAGCAACCACACAGACCAATGAACGACACAGGCTGGCTTGAATAGTTTCTATCTATGTAAGTATAACACTCACTACATCACAATTACACATTTATTGATACAAGAGTCTTCTTTTCACAATTTTTATATTTATTCCCTTCTTTGTTAAAACATAAATTCCGTACACATCCACACACCCAAACTGGTATATTTCTCGTAAAGTGTTTTATTATAATGTAATTAGTGATAACTGGTATCAGAGCCTTGATAAATATGGCATTACATTATAATAAAACACTTTACAGAGTAAAGTTTGAACATATTCATAATAAAGAGATTGAAATCTCTCAACATAAAGAAATACTTTTCAATAATAAAAAAGACTTGGTGCATATAGATTTCAGAATTCTACAAGCACAAAATAAACATACTAACGAATATATACCAAACTTGGTTAATATACGTATGTATCTCCTGCATAAGCAAAAAGTACATCAAGAACATCTTGATAGAAATAAAAAATTAGTTTCAAAACTCAGAAAGTTTATTTTAACCTGTTAGCTTTTCTTAAAATGAATAATGAAATTTTCAACAACACTGAAGAAAATAATTCAGAAGAAAAACAAATCTTAACTTATGTTGAAGATGAAGACGGCTTTCATGCAAATCTTTTAATAAAACAAGACCTTCTCTCTAGAGTTAAGAAAATTGATTTAAAAATAAAGAAAGAAAACATTTTCAAAAATGTTCCTTCTAAACTTAGTATTCTAAATCCCCTTAAAAGGAAAAATGAAATTTTCTACTTTGTTAGTACTAAAGAAATGTCCGTAGACATAAAAGATACAATAGGAGCTGTCTTTCTACCCCTTTTAACTAAGGAGCAAATACATAATAACTTAAAAAGTATTCCAGTTGAGATTAGATCAAAAATTAGAATGGTCCATATCGGAGCTGTAAAAATTTTGTTAAAATCCCAATTCCAAGCAGGAATAAATTCTCCCATAAAAATGGCCTTAATTGACAACAGAATTACTGACAGACAGGACTGCATCTTAGGTGCTGCAAAGGGAAACCTTGCTTACCAAAAGTTTATGTTTTCAGTCTATCCAAAGTTTGCTCTGGATTTAAAATCTGCAAATATAGATAAAACCTTATCTTTTATACATCACTTTGAAAGAAGTGACCTAATGAGTCCAGGTGATAAACCTTTCACCATAACATATCTCATAGGATATGCCCTGACCAACAGTCACCATAGCATAGACTATAAGAAAGACGAGTACATCGAACTTGATGATGTCTTTTCAGAAATAGGCCATGTCAAAGATAAACAATTCTGCGACATAAATCCTCAAGAAAACTCTTGGGTTTTAAATATAGCTAGAAATAAAAAAGCTCTAGGAGAAACTCTTAGACCAAGAATTTCTATGGATTCACTCCACATAGGAGAAAGCTCGGAGAGAAAAGATAATAACCTAATAAGAAACATGTCTTTAAAAATTGATAGTCTACGCCAGAATATCAAACAAATCACTGACATTATAAATGAATAATAAAATTGATTTTCCTCATTTCTATAAAAAAGGTAAAACAGTCAAAATTAAAACTCTTGACGATAATACTGAAAAGAAAGAATACGTTTTCTCTACTTCTGGTAAAGCTGGTGTTCAAACAATCGTAAATCATTGCAATAATCTCAACCAAATCATTGCAAGATGTCTTTTAAAAACTTCAAAAATAAGCCATTATCTTGGTATTTCAAAAGATATTTCTAAAGATATTTCAAAAAATAAAATACCTTTTAACCAATTTAAAAACGATTTAGCCTTTATGGTTAAAAACAATCTTGATAAAAAAGATTTTGAAAAATTCTTCGAAGTTATTGAAAGACAAAATAAATTAACTATCAAGTTAACCCAGTCTATTGACAAACATTCAATTCTTTTAGAAAACTCTTTAAAAAACAACCAATTTGTTGAAGAAGTCGCCAAAAAGGCAAATATTGAGGGCACTCTTAAGGAAACCAACATTAAGATCACTAATATACATGATCAGTTAAAACAACTAATAGGATGACCTCGATACCCGAGCTCAATAAATCAATCACCTCGATACCCGAGATAAATAGATCAATCAATCTCCTTAATGAAAAAATTGATGGGCTGATTATAAACATGGACTTAACATTCAATAAATACGTAACCATTACCCAGTTGGAAGTAGCATCTGCAAAAATTATTGCAGACATTACTAAAGAGTTATCTGAAAAGATTGACTCTTGCCCATGTAATAAAGACATACTTGAGCACATCAAGAATATCTCCATCATAGAACAAAAAACCAAGCCTGGAAAATATTCAGGTCTTAAGAAATACTCACCTCCCAATCCTAGTGTTGGAAACCCTGACTTAGGAAGCTCAAAAGATTCCCAGAAAATTAACATTTTCAAGAAAGAATAAAAATGAAAGAAACAATCTCTGAACGTCTCGAGAAATATTTCTTTAACCTTCAATATGAAGATTATGATAAAACTGACCAAAAGCTTATTCAGCTTTTATCTTTAGAAACTGAAGAATGTGAAGAATTGTATCAAAAAGAACCCAAACTTTTTGATCAATATTTTAGAATGACTAAAATAAATGAACCCGATACTGAATCAGAACAAGAAGATAATTTTAAAACAAATACAAAGACTGTTAAGTTCGAATATTCAGATATGGAAGATGATGAAGCAGAATCTTCTTATACAGCCACAAGAAGAGGCAATAAAAAGAAATACGAGTTCAAAATGCCTGTCCACAATGGAATTCCAAATAGTGGCCAAGGACCCAATACGATCAATGTACTCAATATTGATTGTATCCAAGATTTAAAACTCAGAGAAAGAGTTGTAGAAAAATGGGTTACTGAGATTTCACTAATCTTACAAACAAATCCAGATGAATTTGAAAAAGCAAAAAATGTTCTACTACTTTTAGAACACAAAACTGATGGAATCGTGCAGAAATTCCTAAGAAACAATAATTGGAATGAAGAACTACATGGCTCAGATCTTTTTGATAATCTCATAAATGTCATATACACTACTTTCTTAGGTCTTGATTATATTTCTAATAAAGACTTCACCATTAATAAGAAGGTTGACATAGCAAGAGTTTCAATGACTAAACTCCAATTACATGATATTAGTCTTCTCGACAAATACACATGTATGTATGAATCATATTTGTATGATATTCCACAGAGAAGTGAATATGCGCAATGGATATCTGCTTATCTCATGAAAATTCCAATTATTGGAGAAACCTGTACAGACAGATGGAAAAAAGAAGCTACTGGAGAAATCCAGCAAACCAGTCTTTCTTACGCAACAAAAATTGCAAAAGAAGAAATTGATAGAATCTGTCAAGACAGATATAAACAACAAAAGCTTAAAACTATAAGCAAAGATTGTTGTAGCATTCTCTCTGATTTCAAAAACTTTGATATTGGAAAGAAAAATTATACTAAGAAAAAGCATAAAAACAAAAAGAAATACAAATCTTTTTGGAAAAAGAAAAGAAGAAAATTTTCACCAGGAAAATACTTCAAGAAACCATCAAAAGAAACACCTAAGAAAACTACTTCTTGTCCGCAAGGAAAGAAAAAATGTAGGTGTTGGATCTGCAATGAAGAAGGACACTACGCAAACGAATGTCCAAATAGAAAAAAATACCCTGACAAAGTCAAGGTTTTACAAACCGCTAACAATGGAGGCTATGAAGCTCTTGAAGAAGAGTATGATGGTACGCAACATGTTTTTATATATCATGTTGAAACAGAATCTTCATCAGACACTGAAGAATACGAATCAACAACGGATGACTCAGACTAGTCCCATACATACCTCGCTTTTCAGGGAGGAGGAGATTAACCATTTTTGCGTAAACCTCCAGAAGATTGATGATTCCCTTATCATGAATCTTACTAATCCAAACTCTATTTATGTTTCTGCCTTCCTTAACTTTAAAGGATATAAAAAATTTAGAGTACATTGTTTTGTAGACACAGGTGCATCTTTATGTCTTGCAAGCAAATTCATCATTCCGGATGAACTCTGGGAAAACGCTCCCAAAGAAATTAGTGCCACTATTGCAAATGGTGAAACCATAAAAATTAATAAAGTTTGTAGAAATATTAATCTCGAACTTTCAGGAGAACATTTCAATGTTCCCACTATTTACCAACAAAATTCAGGAATTGATATCATAATTGGTAACAACTTCTGTCAAGTCTATGGACCATTCATACAATGGATAGATAGAATTGCCTTTCATCTTAATAATGATATGGTAATTATAAAAAAGGTTACAGAGGCCTATAGCAAAGGAAAACCAGGTTTTCTTGAAACTCAAGAAAAAGGTTCTAAAGAAAAACAAATTCCAGGTACTAATATAACTCATGAAGAGATTAATAAAGAAAGGATTATTTCTATTCAAACTACCAGGTTCAAACAGATTGAAGATCTTCTTGAAAAAGTTTGTTCTGAAAATCCTATTGATCCAAATAAAACCAAAGGATGGATGAAAGCTTCAATCAAGCTTATTGATCCCAAAACGGTTATTAGAGAAAAACCTATGGTTTACTCTCTACAAGATAGAGAAGAATTTTCCAAACAAATCAAAGAATTACTTGATATGAGACTAATTATAGAATCAAAATCCCCTCATATGTCTCCTGCCTTTCTTGTCAATAAAGAAGCAGAGAAAAGAAGAGGAAAGAAGCGAATGGTTGTTAACTACAAAGCAATCAATGATGCAACTATTGGAGACTCACATAATCTCCCCAATATGCACGAACTCTTGACTCTTCTACGAGGAAAAAACATTTATTCAAGTTTCGACTGCAAGTCAGGTTTCTGGCAAGTTCTACTTGATGAAGAATCGCAGCTTCTCACTGCCTTCACATGTCCTGATGGACTCTTTCAATGGAAAGTACTACCCTTTGGGCTTAAACAAGCTCCTAGTATTTTTCAAAGACACATGCAGAATGCTCTTCGAGGCCTTGAAGGTTTCTGCACTGTATACGTTGATGACATCATGATCTTCAGCAAAAATGAACAAGAACACTATGTTCATGTCACACAGGTTCTCAGAACTATTTTAAAATATGGTATAATACTTTCAAAAAAGAAAGCTCATCTTTTCAAAACAAAAATCAATTTTTTAGGTTTAGAAATAAATGAAGGTACCCATTGTCCTCAAAAACATATTCTTGAACATTTACATGACTTTCCAAATGTTTTAGAAGACAAAAAGCAACTACAAAGATTTCTTGGTGTTTTAACTTATGCTGAAACATATATTGAAAAACTTGCAGCCATGAGAAAACCTTTACAGGCAAAATTAAAAAAAGATGTCATTTGGAATTGGTCAAATGCTGATACAGACTACATCAAAAAGATAAAGAAAGTTTTAATCAATTTTCCAAAACTTTATCTTCCAAACATTGAAGACAGTTTAATTATTGAAACTGATGCTTCTGATGAATTTTGGGGAGGTGTTTTAAAAGCTAAAAACCCCAAAAACGAAGAACAAATTTGCAGGTACACCTCTGGCAGTTTCAAAGCAGCTGAGAAAAACTACCATAGCAATGAAAAAGAATTACTCGCTGTAAAAAGAGTTATTACAAAATTCTCTGTATATTTAACACCAGTAAATTTCCTGGTTCGTACAGATAATAAAAATTTTACTTATTTCCTCCGAACTAAGATTGCAGGAGATAACAAATTAGGCCGGCTAATACGTTGGCAAGAGTGGTTTTCACGATATACTTTCACTGTTGAACATCTCGCAGGAAACAAAAACGTACTGGCAGACTGCCTCACCCGTGACTTCAGGTATACCTTACATCATCCATGATCTCACTCGCTCCTCTCGAGCCCTATAAAAGGATATGATCCTCAAGACATATTTCCTCACAAAAACTTCACCTACAAAAAAGAGAGGGGGAGATTAGAGAAAAAAGTAAACAAAAATTTGAGTTTACAAAAATGGAAGACCTCAACACTTTGAGGATGAAGAAACAAATGCTCCTCATAGAGCTATCTGCAATTGAGCAGAAAATCAACTTGTATGAACAAGTAACAACGGTCACCAATGTACCGGAAAGCGAAAGCTCAAAAACAAAGGCTATTCCAGTGCAAACGGCACCTGGTAAAGAATCAACAAATCCGTTGAAAGCTGATGCTTTGCTAAAAAGCATAATAAAGGAGACAGCTACTCCTCTTCCTGATGGAAAAACTAGCTTGTTGGTTGATACCAATCCTTGTACTGAAGGAATCAGTAAAATGACAACCTTGTCACCCATTAACAAATCTGTGCAGGAGTTTACACCAGATTACAAAAAAGCTCTTAACAAAGAAGCTGAAAGATTTTATGTAATCTACAAAGGACCTCATGCCGGTGTTCATACTGACTGGGGAATTACAGAAACATTCTGTAAAGTTGATAAAGTTACTTGCAAAAAATTCAGAAATGAAGCATCTGCAAGATTAAGCCTTGCCACTTATCAAGACGATACAAGCAAGACTAACCAACCACTTCTTCGACCAAAAATTCATAAAGTCAAAGAAGCTCACAGAGACCAAAGGTTTGACGTTCCAAATAACGCTCAACAAATGGTTAACTATCCTGAAATCTCTTTCGAAGACTTCAGAACAATCTGGAAGAAAGCAAGAGCTGCATGCCCAGAAGACCTTGTTCATGAAAAGTTTTTCACTACGGACAAGAAAACAAAAAGTCTGTTCAACTTCCTCGAAGGATCAGATGCAAAATTAGTATACCAAGCCTTTCAAGCTGGACTAATCGACAATATCTACCCAAGTTGCAACCTTCAAGAACTCATTTTCTTCCCAAGCAACATGGTAGAATCCATTAAAAACTTTCGAAAGAAAGTACTTAAAGCAAAAGATAATCCGATCTACATCAGATGCATCTCTTCACTCCCAGAATGGATTCAAGAATCAACTCTTTCTCCATACCACTTTCTGGAAATTGGTCTTTCTAAAGCCAATAGAGATATTGAACAATCTCAACCAATGGAAGACAAAGATCTACCTTTTACAGAGATTCTTCATCCCAATCGCATCAATGGTTTAAGAAGAATATCAGAAAAAATCATCGAGATTATCTCTGGTTCAAAAAAGAAGATTAATTATACCGACTCGCATTGTATAATTACAAGCTGGAGTTACAACAACACCAGCCAAGAAGATCTTCGTCAAGCCTCCAAGTTTGGCGAAAAATTCATGAA
The DNA here is from genome assembly GCF_051521515.1 of Lactuca serriola. Classification (NCBI taxonomy): domain Eukaryota; kingdom Viridiplantae; phylum Streptophyta; class Magnoliopsida; order Asterales; family Asteraceae; genus Lactuca; species Lactuca serriola. The sequence goes on from NW_027629679.1 coordinate 50,727, forward strand.
CAATAGCATGGAAGTATCCAATGCTACACGCCAACACTTCTGCCGACATGCAGAACAACTTTTTGAAGAACATCTTTGTCACTTTTGCGAAAGCAAAGATTCGGAGACAATGGAGGGACCCCCCTCTGAAGATGACAAATCATCATCATCTTAAAGAAAGATGCTTCACGTGTCAAATGGCCCCAGCCACTCGAAATAATAATGCCCTTCTTCATTATTAGAAGCTTTCTAGCTGTCCACAATAATGTAATCTTTAGTGGATAAAAACGTCATGCCTGACATTTTAGGCAAGGATCAGACCCTCTCAATGTATCTATAAATTGAGAGTTATGTTTTGTTTTAGGGACATCGGAATAACGAGTGCAAGAAAAAAAAAAAAAAAAAAAAAAAAAAAAAACACTCTCTATCTAGTAAATTTTCAGTTCAATGTCTAGTGAGTAATTCCTCCCTTAGAAGGGGAAAAATGTAAAATATTGTAAGAGTCTTCCCTTTTTGGGAACTCTGTTATCAATAAATCTTTGTTTTGTTATTTTTGAGTGTTCATACAATTTAGAGTGATGAAACTTGTAAGTGACAGAGTGTCAGGTCGACGATGATTAACAGTACCACAGGCACCATGCCAACAGGGAAAGCAACCACACAGACCAATGAACGACACAGGCTGGCTTGAATAGTTTCTATCTATGTAAGTATAACACTCACTACATCACAATTACACATTTATTGATACAAGAGTCTTCTTTTCACAATTTTTATATTTATTCCCTTCTTTGTTAAAACATAAATTCCGTACATATCCACACACCCAATATATTTATTCCCTTCTTTGTTAAAACATAAATTCCGTACACATCCACACACCCAGTCTTTCTTACGCAACAAAAATTGCAAAAGAAGAAATTGATAGAATCTGTCAAGACAGATATAAACAACAAAAGCTTAAAACTATAAGCAAAGATTGTTGTAGCATTCTCTCTGATTTCAAAAACTTTGATATTGGAAAGAAAAATTATACTAAGAAAAAGCATAAAAACAAAAAGAAATACAAATCTTTTTGGAAAAAGAAAAGAAGAAAATTTTCACCAGGAAAATACTTCAAGAAACCATCAAAAGAAACACCTAAGAAAACTACTTCTTGTCCGCAAGGAAAGAAAAAATGTAGGTGTTGGATCTGCAATGAAGAAGGACACTACGCAAACGAATGTCCAAATAGAAAAAAATACCCTGACAAAGTCAAGGTTTTACAAACCGCTAACAATGGAGGCTATGAAGCTCTTGAAGAAGAGTATGATGGTACGCAACATGTTTTTATATATCATGTTGAAACAGAATCTTCATCAGACACTGAAGAATACGAATCAACAACGGATGACTCAGACTAGTCCCATACATACCTCGCTTTTCAGGGAGGAGGAGATTAACCATTTTTGCGTAAACCTCCAGAAGATTGATGATTCCCTTATCATGAATCTTACTAATCCAAACTCTATTTATGTTTCTGCCTTCCTTAACTTTAAAGGATATAAAAAATTTAGAGTACATTGTTTTGTAGACACAGGTGCATCTTTATGTCTTGCAAGCAAATTCATCATTCCGGATGAACTCTGGGAAAACGCTCCCAAAGAAATTAGTGCCACTATTGCAAATGGTGAAACCATAAAAATTAATAAAGTTTGTAGAAATATTAATCTCGAACTTTCAGGAGAACATTTCAATGTTCCCACTATTTACCAACAAAATTCAGGAATTGATATCATAATTGGTAACAACTTCTGTCAAGTCTATGGACCATTCATACAATGGATAGATAGAATTGCCTTTCATCTTAATAATGATATGGTAATTATAAAAAAGGTTACAGAGGCCTATAGCAAAGGAAAACCAGGTTTTCTTGAAACTCAAGAAAAAGGTTCTAAAGAAAAACAAATTCCAGGTACTAATATAACTCATGAAGAGATTAATAAAGAAAGGATTATTTCTATTCAAACTACCAGGTTCAAACAGATTGAAGATCTTCTTGAAAAAGTTTGTTCTGAAAATCCTATTGATCCAAATAAAACCAAAGGATGGATGAAAGCTTCAATCAAGCTTATTGATCCCAAAACGGTTATTAGAGAAAAACCTATGGTTTACTCTCTACAAGATAGAGAAGAATTTTCCAAACAAATCAAAGAATTACTTGATATGAGACTAATTATAGAATCAAAATCCCCTCATATGTCTCCTGCCTTTCTTGTCAATAAAGAAGCAGAGAAAAGAAGAGGAAAGAAGCGAATGGTTGTTAACTACAAAGCAATCAATGATGCAACTATTGGAGACTCACATAATCTCCCCAATATGCACGAACTCTTGACTCTTCTACGAGGAAAAAACATTTATTCAAGTTTCGACTGCAAGTCAGGTTTCTGGCAAGTTCTACTTGATGAAGAATCGCAGCTTCTCACTGCCTTCACATGTCCTGATGGACTCTTTCAATGGAAAGTACTACCCTTTGGGCTTAAACAAGCTCCTAGTATTTTTCAAAGACACATGCAGAATGCTCTTCGAGGCCTTGAAGGTTTCTGCACTGTATACGTTGATGACATCATGATCTTCAGCAAAAATGAACAAGAACACTATGTTCATGTCACACAGGTTCTCAGAACTATTTTAAAATATGGTATAATACTTTCAAAAAAGAAAGCTCATCTTTTCAAAACAAAAATCAATTTTTTAGGTTTAGAAATAAATGAAGGTACCCATTGTCCTCAAAAACATATTCTTGAACATTTACATGACTTTCCAAATGTTTTAGAAGACAAAAAGCAACTACAAAGATTTCTTGGTGTTTTAACTTATGCTGAAACATATATTGAAAAACTTGCAGCCATGAGAAAACCTTTACAGGCAAAATTAAAAAAAGATGTCATTTGGAATTGGTCAAATGCTGATACAGACTACATCAAAAAGATAAAGAAAGTTTTAATCAATTTTCCAAAACTTTATCTTCCAAACATTGAAGACAGTTTAATTATTGAAACTGATGCTTCTGATGAATTTTGGGGAGGTGTTTTAAAAGCTAAAAACCCCAAAAACGAAGAACAAATTTGCAGGTACACCTCTGGCAGTTTCAAAGCAGCTGAGAAAAACTACCATAGCAATGAAAAAGAATTACTCGCTGTAAAAAGAGTTATTACAAAATTCTCTGTATATTTAACACCAGTAAATTTCCTGGTTCGTACAGATAATAAAAATTTTACTTATTTCCTCCGAACTAAGATTGCAGGAGATAACAAATTAGGCCGGCTAATACGTTGGCAAGAGTGGTTTTCACGATATACTTTCACTGTTGAACATCTCGCAGGAAACAAAAACGTACTGGCAGACTGCCTCACCCGTGACTTCAGGTATACCTTACATCATCCATGATCTCACTCGCTCCTCTCGAGCCCTATAAAAGGATATGATCCTCAAGACATATTTCCTCACAAAAACTTCACCTACAAAAAAGAGAGGGGGAGATTAGAGAAAAAAGTAAACAAAAATTTGAGTTTACAAAAATGGAAGACCTCAACACTTTGAGGATGAAGAAACAAATGCTCCTCATAGAGCTATCTGCAATTGAGCAGAAAATCAACTTGTATGAACAAGTAACAACGGTCACCAATGTACCGGAAAGCGAAAGCTCAAAAACAAAGGCTATTCCAGTGCAAACGGCACCTGGTAAAGAATCAACAAATCCGTTGAAAGCTGATGCTTTGCTAAAAAGCATAATAAAGGAGACAGCTACTCCTCTTCCTGATGGAAAAACTAGCTTGTTGGTTGATACCAATCCTTGTACTGAAGGAATCAGTAAAATGACAACCTTGTCACCCATTAACAAATCTGTGCAGGAGTTTACACCAGATTACAAAAAAGCTCTTAACAAAGAAGCTGAAAGATTTTATGTAATCTACAAAGGACCTCATGCCGGTGTTCATACTGACTGGGGAATTACAGAAACATTCTGTAAAGTTGATAAAGTTACTTGCAAAAAATTCAGAAATGAAGCATCTGCAAGATTAAGCCTTGCCACTTATCAAGACGATACAAGCAAGACTAACCAACCACTTCTTCGACCAAAAATTCATAAAGTCAAAGAAGCTCACAGAGACCAAAGGTTTGACGTTCCAAATAACGCTCAACAAATGGTTAACTATCCTGAAATCTCTTTCGAAGACTTCAGAACAATCTGGAAGAAAGCAAGAGCTGCATGCCCAGAAGACCTTGTTCATGAAAAGTTTTTCACTACGGACAAGAAAACAAAAAGTCTGTTCAACTTCCTCGAAGGATCAGATGCAAAATTAGTATACCAAGCCTTTCAAGCTGGACTAATCGACAATATCTACCCAAGTTGCAACCTTCAAGAACTCATTTTCTTCCCAAGCAACATGGTAGAATCCATTAAAAACTTTCGAAAGAAAGTACTTAAAGCAAAAGATAATCCGATCTACATCAGATGCATCTCTTCACTCCCAGAATGGATTCAAGAATCAACTCTTTCTCCATACCACTTTCTGGAAATTGGTCTTTCTAAAGCCAATAGAGATATTGAACAATCTCAACCAATGGAAGACAAAGATCTACCTTTTACAGAGATTCTTCATCCCAATCGCATCAATGGTTTAAGAAGAATATCAGAAAAAATCATCGAGATTATCTCTGGTTCAAAAAAGAAGATTAATTATACCGACTCGCATTGTATAATTACAAGCTGGAGTTACAACAACACCAGCCAAGAAGATCTTCGTCAAGCCTCCAAGTTTGGCGAAAAATTCATGAACAATAGCATGGAAGTATCCAATGCTACACGCCAACACTTCTGCCGACATGCAGAACAACTTTTTGAAGAACATCTTTGTCACTTTTGCGAAAGCAAAGATTCGGAGACAATGGAGGGACCCCCCTCTGAAGATGACAAATCATCATCATCTTAAAGAAAGATGCTTCACGTGTCAAATGGCCCCAGCCACTCGAAATAATAATGCCCTTCTTCATTATTAGAAGCTTTCTAGCTGTCCACAATAATGTAATCTTTAGTGGATAAAAACGTCATGCCTGACATTTTAGGCAAGGATCAGACCCTCTCAATGTATCTATAAATTGAGAGTTATGTTTTGTTTTAGGGACATCGGAATAACGAGTGCAAGAAAAAAAAAAAAAAAAAAAAAAAAAAACACTCTCTATCTAGTAAATTTTCAGTTCAATGTCTAGTGAGTAATTCCTCCCTTAGAAGGGGAAAAATGTAAAATATTGTAAGAGTCTTCCCTTTTTGGGAACTCTGTTATCAATAAATCTTTGTTTTGTTATTTTTGAGTGTTCATACAATTTAGAGTGATGAAACTTGTAAGTGACAGAGTGTCAGGTCGACGATGATTAACAGTACCACAGGCACCATGCCAACAGGGAAAGCAACCACACAGACCAATGAACGACACAGGCTGGCTTGAATAGTTTCTATCTATGTAAGTATAACACTCACTACATCACAATTACACATTTATTGATACAAGAGTCTTCTTTTCACAATTTTTATATTTATTCCCTTCTTTGTTAAAACATAAATTCCGTACACATCCACACACCCAAACTGGTATCAGAGCAGTTTGGGTGTGTGGATGTGTACGGAATTTATGTTTTAACAAAGAAGGGAATAAATATAAAAATTGTGAAAAGAAGACTCTTGTATCAATAAATGTGTAATTGTGATGTAGTGAGTGTTATACTTACATAGATAGAAACTATTCAAGCCAGCCTGTGTCGTTCATTGGTCTGTGTGGTTGCTTTCCCTGTTGGCATGGTGCCTGTGGTACTGTTAATCATCGTCGACCTGACACTCTGTCACTTACAAGTTTCATCACTCTAAATTGTATGAACACTCAAAAATAACAAAACAAAGATTTATTGATAACAGAGTTCCCAAAAAGGGAAGACTCTTACAATATTTTACATTTTTCCCCTTCTAAGGGAGGAATTACTCACTAGACATTGAACTGAAAATTTACTAGATAGAGAGTGTTTTTTTTTTTTTTTTTTTTTTTTTTCTTGCACTCGTTATTCCGATGTCCCTAAAACAAAACATAACTCTCAATTTATAGATACATTGAGAGGGTCTGATCCTTGCCTAAAATGTCAGGCATGACGTTTTTATCCACTAAAGATTACATTATTGTGGACAGCTAGAAAGCTTCTAATAATGAAGAAGGGCATTATTATTTCGAGTGGCTGGGGCCATTTGACACGTGAAGCATCTTTCTTTAAGATGATGATGATTTGTCATCTTCAGAGGGGGGTCCCTCCATTGTCTCCGAATCTTTGCTTTCGCAAAAGTGACAAAGATGTTCTTCAAAAAGTTGTTCTGCATGTCGGCAGAAGTGTTGGCGTGTAGCATTGGATACTTCCATGCTATTGTTCATGAATTTTTCGCCAAACTTGGAGGCTTGACGAAGATCTTCTTGGCTGGTGTTGTTGTAACTCCAGCTTGTAATTATACAATGCGAGTCGGTATAATTAATCTTCTTTTTTGAACCAGAGATAATCTCGATGATTTTTTCTGATATTCTTCTTAAACCATTGATGCGATTGGGATGAAGAATCTCTGTAAAAGGTAGATCTTTGTCTTCCATTGGTTGAGATTGTTCAATATCTCTATTGGCTTTAGAAAGACCAATTTCCAGAAAGTGGTATGGAGAAAGAGTTGATTCTTGAATCCATTCTGGGAGTGAAGAGATGCATCTGATGTAGATCGGATTATCTTTTGCTTTAAGTACTTTCTTTCGAAAGTTTTTAATGGATTCTACCATGTTGCTTGGGAAGAAAATGAGTTCTTGAAGGTTGCAACTTGGGTAGATATTGTCGATTAGTCCAGCTTGAAAGGCTTGGTATACTAATTTTGCATCTGATCCTTCGAGGAAGTTGAACAGACTTTTTGTTTTCTTGTCCGTAGTGAAAAACTTTTCATGAACAAGGTCTTCTGGGCATGCAGCTCTTGCTTTCTTCCAGATTGTTCTGAAGTCTTCGAAAGAGATTTCAGGATAGTTAACCATTTGTTGAGCGTTATTTGGAACGTCAAACCTTTGGTCTCTGTGAGCTTCTTTGACTTTATGAATTTTTGGTCGAAGAAGTGGTTGGTTAGTCTTGCTTGTATCGTCTTGATAAGTGGCAAGGCTTAATCTTGCAGATGCTTCATTTCTGAATTTTTTGCAAGTAACTTTATCAACTTTACAGAATGTTTCTGTAATTCCCCAGTCAGTATGAACACCGGCATGAGGTCCTTTGTAGATTACATAAAATCTTTCAGCTTCTTTGTTAAGAGCTTTTTTGTAATCTGGTGTAAACTCCTGCACAGATTTGTTAATGGGTGACAAGGTTGTCATTTTACTGATTCCTTCAGTACAAGGATTGGTATCAACCAACAAGCTAGTTTTTCCATCAGGAAGAGGAGTAGCTGTCTCCTTTATTATGCTTTTTAGCAAAGCATCAGCTTTCAACGGATTTGTTGATTCTTTACCAGGTGCCGTTTGCACTGGAATAGCCTTTGTTTTTGAGCTTTCGCTTTCCGGTACATTGGTGACCGTTGTTACTTGTTCATACAAGTTGATTTTCTGCTCAATTGCAGATAGCTCTATGAGGAGCATTTGTTTCTTCATCCTCAAAGTGTTGAGGTCTTCCATTTTTGTAAACTCAAATTTTTGTTTACTTTTTTCTCTAATCTCCCCCTCTCTTTTTTGTAGGTGAAGTTTTTGTGAGGAAATATGTCTTGAGGATCATATCCTTTTATAGGGCTCGAGAGGAGCGAGTGAGATCATGGATGATGTAAGGTATACCTGAAGTCACGGGTGAGGCAGTCTGCCAGTACGTTTTTGTTTCCTGCGAGATGTTCAACAGTGAAAGTATATCGTGAAAACCACTCTTGCCAACGTATTAGCCGGCCTAATTTGTTATCTCCTGCAATCTTAGTTCGGAGGAAATAAGTAAAATTTTTATTATCTGTACGAACCAGGAAATTTACTGGTGTTAAATATACAGAGAATTTTGTAATAACTCTTTTTACAGCGAGTAATTCTTTTTCATTGCTATGGTAGTTTTTCTCAGCTGCTTTGAAACTGCCAGAGGTGTACCTGCAAATTTGTTCTTCGTTTTTGGGGTTTTTAGCTTTTAAAACACCTCCCCAAAATTCATCAGAAGCATCAGTTTCAATAATTAAACTGTCTTCAATGTTTGGAAGATAAAGTTTTGGAAAATTGATTAAAACTTTCTTTATCTTTTTGATGTAGTCTGTATCAGCATTTGACCAATTCCAAATGACATCTTTTTTTAATTTTGCCTGTAAAGGTTTTCTCATGGCTGCAAGTTTTTCAATATATGTTTCAGCATAAGTTAAAACACCAAGAAATCTTTGTAGTTGCTTTTTGTCTTCTAAAACATTTGGAAAGTCATGTAAATGTTCAAGAATATGTTTTTGAGGACAATGGGTACCTTCATTTATTTCTAAACCTAAAAAATTGATTTTTGTTTTGAAAAGATGAGCTTTCTTTTTTGAAAGTATTATACCATATTTTAAAATAGTTCTGAGAACCTGTGTGACATGAACATAGTGTTCTTGTTCATTTTTGCTGAAGATCATGATGTCATCAACGTATACAGTGCAGAAACCTTCAAGGCCTCGAAGAGCATTCTGCATGTGTCTTTGAAAAATACTAGGAGCTTGTTTAAGCCCAAAGGGTAGTACTTTCCATTGAAAGAGTCCATCAGGACATGTGAAGGCAGTGAGAAGCTGCGATTCTTCATCAAGTAGAACTTGCCAGAAACCTGACTTGCAGTCGAAACTTGAATAAATGTTTTTTCCTCGTAGAAGAGTCAAGAGTTCGTGCATATTGGGGAGATTATGTGAGTCTCCAATAGTTGCATCATTGATTGCTTTGTAGTTAACAACCATTCGCTTCTTTCCTCTTCTTTTCTCTGCTTCTTTATTGACAAGAAAGGCAGGAGACATATGAGGGGATTTTGATTCTATAATTAGTCTCATATCAAGTAATTCTTTGATTTGTTTGGAAAATTCTTCTCTATCTTGTAGAGAGTAAACCATAGGTTTTTCTCTAATAACCGTTTTGGGATCAATAAGCTTGATTGAAGCTTTCATCCATCCTTTGGTTTTATTTGGATCAATAGGATTTTCAGAACAAACTTTTTCAAGAAGATCTTCAATCTGTTTGAACCTGGTAGTTTGAATAGAAATAATCCTTTCTTTATTAATCTCTTCATGAGTTATATTAGTACCTGGAATTTGTTTTTCTTTAGAACCTTTTTCTTGAGTTTCAAGAAAACCTGGTTTTCCTTTGCTATAGGCCTCTGTAACCTTTTTTATAATTACCATATCATTATTAAAAATATTCAGGTCTTAAGAAATACTCACCTCCCAATCCTAGTGTTGGAAACCCTGACTTAGGAAGCTCAAAAGATTCCCAGAAAATTAACATTTTCAAGAAAGAATAAAAATGAAAGAAACAATCTCTGAACGTCTCGAGAAATATTTCTTTAACCTTCAATATGAAGATTATGATAAAACTGACCAAAAGCTTATTCAGCTTTTATCTTTAGAAACTGAAGAATGTGAAGAATTGTATCAAAAAGAACCCAAACTTTTTGATCAATATTTTAGAATGACTAAAATAAATGAACCCGATACTGAATCAGAACAAGAAGATAATTTTAAAACAAATACAAAGACTGTTAAGTTCGAATATTCAGATATGGAAGATGATGAAGCAGAATCTTCTTATACAGCCACAAGAAGAGGCAATAAAAAGAAATACGAGTTCAAAATGCCTGTCCACAATGGAATTCCAAATAGTGGCCAAGGACCCAATACGATCAATGTACTCAATATTGATTGTATCCAAGATTTAAAACTCAGAGAAAGAGTTGTAGAAAAATGGGTTACTGAGATTTCACTAATCTTACAAACAAATCCAGATGAATTTGAAAAAGCAAAAAATGTTCTACTACTTTTAGAACACAAAACTGATGGAATCGTGCAGAAATTCCTAAGAAACAATAATTGGAATGAAGAACTACATGGCTCAGATCTTTTTGATAATCTCATAAATGTCATATACACTACTTTCTTAGGTCTTGATTATATTTCTAATAAAGACTTCACCATTAATAAGAAGGTTGACATAGCAAGAGTTTCAATGACTAAACTCCAATTACATGATATTAGTCTTCTCGACAAATACACATGTATGTATGAATCATATTTGTATGATATTCCACAGAGAAGTGAATATGCGCAATGGATATCTGCTTATCTCATGAAAATTCCAATTATTGGAGAAACCTGTACAGACAGATGGAAAAAAGAAGCTACTGGAGAAATCCAGCAAACCAGTCTTTCTTACGCAACAAAAATTGCAAAAGAAGAAATTGATAGAATCTGTCAAGACAGATATAAACAACAAAAGCTTAAAACTATAAGCAAAGATTGTTGTAGCATTCTCTCTGATTTCAAAAACTTTGATATTGGAAAGAAAAATTATACTAAGAAAAAGCATAAAAACAAAAAGAAATACAAATCTTTTTGGAAAAAGAAAAGAAGAAAATTTTCACCAGGAAAATACTTCAAGAAACCATCAAAAGAAACACCTAAGAAAACTACTTCTTGTCCGCAAGGAAAGAAAAAATGTAGGTGTTGGATCTGCAATGAAGAAGGACACTACGCAAACGAATGTCCAAATAGAAAAAAATACCCTGACAAAGTCAAGGTTTTACAAACCGCTAACAATGGAGGCTATGAAGCTCTTGAAGAAGAGTATGATGGTACGCAACATGTTTTTATATATCATGTTGAAACAGAATCTTCATCAGACACTGAAGAATACGAATCAACAACGGATGACTCAGACTAGTCCCATACATACCTCGCTTTTCAGGGAGGAGGAGATTAACCATTTTTGCGTAAACCTCCAGAAGATTGATGATTCCCTTATCATGAATCTTACTAATCCAAACTCTATTTATGTTTCTGCCTTCCTTAACTTTAAAGGATATAAAAAATTTAGAGTACATTGTTTTGTAGACACAGGTGCATCTTTATGTCTTGCAAGCAAATTCATCATTCCGGATGAACTCTGGGAAAACGCTCCCAAAGAAATTAGTGCCACTATTGCAAATGGTGAAACCATAAAAATTAATAAAGTTTGTAGAAATATTAATCTCGAACTTTCAGGAGAACATTTCAATGTTCCCACTATTTACCAACAAAATTCAGGAATTGATATCATAATTGGTAACAACTTCTGTCAAGTCTATGGACCATTCATACAATGGATAGATAGAATTGCCTTTCATCTTAATAATGATATGGTAATTATAAAAAAGGTTACAGAGGCCTATAGCAAAGGAAAACCAGGTTTTCTTGAAACTCAAGAAAAAGGTTCTAAAGAAAAACAAATTCCAGGTACTAATATAACTCATGAAGAGATTAATAAAGAAAGGATTATTTCTATTCAAACTACCAGGTTCAAACAGATTGAAGATCTTCTTGAAAAAGTTTGTTCTGAAAATCCTATTGATCCAAATAAAACCAAAGGATGGATGAAAGCTTCAATCAAGCTTATTGATCCCAAAACGGTTATTAGAGAAAAACCTATGGTTTACTCTCTACAAGATAGAGAAGAATTTTCCAAACAAATCAAAGAATTACTTGATATGAGACTAATTATAGAATCAAAATCCCCTCATATGTCTCCTGCCTTTCTTGTCAATAAAGAAGCAGAGAAAAGAAGAGGAAAGAAGCGAATGGTTGTTAACTACAAAGCAATCAATGATGCAACTATTGGAGACTCACATAATCTCCCCAATATGCACGAACTCTTGACTCTTCTACGAGGAAAAAACATTTATTCAAGTTTCGACTGCAAGTCAGGTTTCTGGCAAGTTCTACTTGATGAAGAATCGCAGCTTCTCACTGCCTTCACATGTCCTGATGGACTCTTTCAATGGAAAGTACTACCCTTTGGGCTTAAACAAGCTCCTAGTATTTTTCAAAGACACATGCAGAATGCTCTTCGAGGCCTTGAAGGTTTCTGCACTGTATACGTTGATGACATCATGATCTTCAGCAAAAATGAACAAGAACACTATGTTCATGTCACACAGGTTCTCAGAACTATTTTAAAATATGGTATAATACTTTCAAAAAAGAAAGCTCATCTTTTCAAAACAAAAATCAATTTTTTAGGTTTAGAAATAAATGAAGGTACCCATTGTCCTCAAAAACATATTCTTGAACATTTACATGACTTTCCAAATGTTTTAGAAGACAAAAAGCAACTACAAAGATTTCTTGGTGTTTTAACTTATGCTGAAACATATATTGAAAAACTTGCAGCCATGAGAAAACCTTTACAGGCAAAATTAAAAAAAGATGTCATTTGGAATTGGTCAAATGCTGATACAGACTACATCAAAAAGATAAAGAAAGTTTTAATCAATTTTCCAAAACTTTATCTTCCAAACATTGAAGACAGTTTAATTATTGAAACTGATGCTTCTGATGAATTTTGGGGAGGTGTTTTAAAAGCTAAAAACCCCAAAAACGAAGAACAAATTTGCAGGTACACCTCTGGCAGTTTCAAAGCAGCTGAGAAAAACTACCATAGCAATGAAAAAGAATTACTCGCTGTAAAAAGAGTTATTACAAAATTCTCTGTATATTTAACACCAGTAAATTTCCTGGTTCGTACAGATAATAAAAATTTTACTTATTTCCTCCGAACTAAGATTGCAGGAGATAACAAATTAGGCCGGCTAATACGTTGGCAAGAGTGGTTTTCACGATATACTTTCACTGTTGAACATCTCGCAGGAAACAAAAACGTACTGGCAGACTGCCTCACCCGTGACTTCAGGTATACCTTACATCATCCATGATCTCACTCGCTCCTCTCGAGCCCTATAAAAGGATATGATCCTCAAGACATATTTCCTCACAAAAACTTCACCTACAAAAAAGAGAGGGGGAGATTAGAGAAAAAAGTAAACAAAAATTTGAGTTTACAAAAATGGAAGACCTCAACACTTTGAGGATGAAGAAACAAATGCTCCTCATAGAGCTATCTGCAATTGAGCAGAAAATCAACTTGTATGAACAAGTAACAACGGTCACCAATGTACCGGAAAGCGAAAGCTCAAAAACAAAGGCTATTCCAGTGCAAACGGCACCTGGTAAAGAATCAACAAATCCGTTGAAAGCTGATGCTTTGCTAAAAAGCATAATAAAGGAGACAGCTACTCCTCTTCCTGATGGAAAAACTAGCTTGTTGGTTGATACCAATCCTTGTACTGAAGGAATCAGTAAAATGACAACCTTGTCACCCATTAACAAATCTGTGCAGGAGTTTACACCAGATTACAAAAAAGCTCTTAACAAAGAAGCTGAAAGATTTTATGTAATCTACAAAGGACCTCATGCCGGTGTTCATACTGACTGGGGAATTACAGAAACATTCTGTAAAGTTGATAAAGTTACTTGCAAAAAATTCAGAAATGAAGCATCTGCAAGATTAAGCCTTGCCACTTATCAAGACGATACAAGCAAGACTAACCAACCACTTCTTCGACCAAAAATTCATAAAGTCAAAGAAGCTCACAGAGACCAAAGGTTTGACGTTCCAAATAACGCTCAACAAATGGTTAACTATCCTGAAATCTCTTTCGAAGACTTCAGAACAATCTGGAAGAAAGCAAGAGCTGCATGCCCAGAAGACCTTGTTCATGAAAAGTTTTTCACTACGGACAAGAAAACAAAAAGTCTGTTCAACTTCCTCGAAGGATCAGATGCAAAATTAGTATACCAAGCCTTTCAAGCTGGACTAATCGACAATATCTACCCAAGTTGCAACCTTCAAGAACTCATTTTCTTCCCAAGCAACATGGTAGAATCCATTAAAAACTTTCGAAAGAAAGTACTTAAAGCAAAAGATAATCCGATCTACATCAGATGCATCTCTTCACTCCCAGAATGGATTCAAGAATCAACTCTTTCTCCATACCACTTTCTGGAAATTGGTCTTTCTAAAGCCAATAGAGATATTGAACAATCTCAACCAATGGAAGACAAAGATCTACCTTTTACAGAGATTCTTCATCCCAATCGCATCAATGGTTTAAGAAGAATATCAGAAAAAATCATCGAGATTATCTCTGGTTCAAAAAAGAAGATTAATTATACCGACTCGCATTGTATAATTACAAGCTGGAGTTACAACAACACCAGCCAAGAAGATCTTCGTCAAGCCTCCAAGTTTGGCGAAAAATTCATGAACAATAGCATGGAAGTATCCAATGCTACACGCCAACACTTCTGCCGACATGCAGAACAACTTTTTGAAGAACATCTTTGTCACTTTTGCGAAAGCAAAGATTCGGAGACAATGGAGGGACCCCCCTCTGAAGATGACAAATCATCATCATCTTAAAGAAAGATGCTTCACGTGTCAAATGGCCCCAGCCACTCGAAATAATAATGCCCTTCTTCATTATTAGAAGCTTTCTAGCTGTCCACAATAATGTAATCTTTAGTGGATAAAAACGTCATGCCTGACATTTTAGGCAAGGATCAGACCCTCTCAATGTATCTATAAATTGAGAGTTATGTTTTGTTTTAGGGACATCGGAATAACGAGTGCAAGAAAAAAAAAAAAAAAAAAAAAAAAAAAAAACACTCTCTATCTAGTAAATTTTCAGTTCAATGTCTAGTGAGTAATTCCTCCCTTAGAAGGGGAAAAATGTAAAATATTGTAAGAGTCTTCCCTTTTTGGGAACTCTGTTATCAATAAATCTTTGTTTTGTTATTTTTGAGTGTTCATACAATTTAGAGTGATGAAACTTGTAAGTGACAGAGTGTCAGGTCGACGATGATTAACAGTACCACAGGCACCATGCCAACAGGGAAAGCAACCACACAGACCAATGAACGACACAGGCTGGCTTGAATAGTTTCTATCTATGTAAGTATAACACTCACTACATCACAATTACACATTTATTGATACAAGAGTCTTCTTTTCACAATTTTTATATTTATTCCCTTCTTTGTTAAAACATAAATTCCGTACATATCCACACACCCAATATATTTATTCCCTTCTTTGTTAAAACATAAATTCCGTACACATCCACACACCCAGTCTTTCTTACGCAACAAAAATTGCAAAAGAAGAAATTGATAGAATCTGTCAAGACAGATATAAACAACAAAAGCTTAAAACTATAAGCAAAGATTGTTGTAGCATTCTCTCTGATTTCAAAAACTTTGATATTGGAAAGAAAAATTATACTAAGAAAAAGCATAAAAACAAAAAGAAATACAAATCTTTTTGGAAAAAGAAAAGAAGAAAATTTTCACCAGGAAAATACTTCAAGAAACCATCAAAAGAAACACCTAAGAAAACTACTTCTTGTCCGCAAGGAAAGAAAAAATGTAGGTGTTGGATCTGCAATGAAGAAGGACACTACGCAAACGAATGTCCAAATAGAAAAAAATACCCTGACAAAGTCAAGGTTTTACAAACCGCTAACAATGGAGGCTATGAAGCTCTTGAAGAAGAGTATGATGGTACGCAACATGTTTTTATATATCATGTTGAAACAGAATCTTCATCAGACACTGAAGAATACGAATCAACAACGGATGACTCAGACTAGTCCCATACATACCTCGCTTTTCAGGGAGGAGGAGATTAACCATTTTTGCGTAAACCTCCAGAAGATTGATGATTCCCTTATCATGAATCTTACTAATCCAAACTCTATTTATGTTTCTGCCTTCCTTAACTTTAAAGGATATAAAAAATTTAGAGTACATTGTTTTGTAGACACAGGTGCATCTTTATGTCTTGCAAGCAAATTCATCATTCCGGATGAACTCTGGGAAAACGCTCCCAAAGAAATTAGTGCCACTATTGCAAATGGTGAAACCATAAAAATTAATAAAGTTTGTAGAAATATTAATCTCGAACTTTCAGGAGAACATTTCAATGTTCCCACTATTTACCAACAAAATTCAGGAATTGATATCATAATTGGTAACAACTTCTGTCAAGTCTATGGACCATTCATACAATGGATAGATAGAATTGCCTTTCATCTTAATAATGATATGGTAATTATAAAAAAGGTTACAGAGGCCTATAGCAAAGGAAAACCAGGTTTTCTTGAAACTCAAGAAAAAGGTTCTAAAGAAAAACAAATTCCAGGTACTAATATAACTCATGAAGAGATTAATAAAGAAAGGATTATTTCTATTCAAACTACCAGGTTCAAACAGATTGAAGATCTTCTTGAAAAAGTTTGTTCTGAAAATCCTATTGATCCAAATAAAACCAAAGGATGGATGAAAGCTTCAATCAAGCTTATTGATCCCAAAACGGTTATTAGAGAAAAACCTATGGTTTACTCTCTACAAGATAGAGAAGAATTTTCCAAACAAATCAAAGAATTACTTGATATGAGACTAATTATAGAATCAAAATCCCCTCATATGTCTCCTGCCTTTCTTGTCAATAAAGAAGCAGAGAAAAGAAGAGGAAAGAAGCGAATGGTTGTTAACTACAAAGCAATCAATGATGCAACTATTGGAGACTCACATAATCTCCCCAATATGCACGAACTCTTGACTCTTCTACGAGGAAAAAACATTTATTCAAGTTTCGACTGCAAGTCAGGTTTCTGGCAAGTTCTACTTGATGAAGAATCGCAGCTTCTCACTGCCTTCACATGTCCTGATGGACTCTTTCAATGGAAAGTACTACCCTTTGGGCTTAAACAAGCTCCTAGTATTTTTCAAAGACACATGCAGAATGCTCTTCGAGGCCTTGAAGGTTTCTGCACTGTATACGTTGATGACATCATGATCTTCAGCAAAAATGAACAAGAACACTATGTTCATGTCACACAGGTTCTCAGAACTATTTTAAAATATGGTATAATACTTTCAAAAAAGAAAGCTCATCTTTTCAAAACAAAAATCAATTTTTTAGGTTTAGAAATAAATGAAGGTACCCATTGTCCTCAAAAACATATTCTTGAACATTTACATGACTTTCCAAATGTTTTAGAAGACAAAAAGCAACTACAAAGATTTCTTGGTGTTTTAACTTATGCTGAAACATATATTGAAAAACTTGCAGCCATGAGAAAACCTTTACAGGCAAAATTAAAAAAAGATGTCATTTGGAATTGGTCAAATGCTGATACAGACTACATCAAAAAGATAAAGAAAGTTTTAATCAATTTTCCAAAACTTTATCTTCCAAACATTGAAGACAGTTTAATTATTGAAACTGATGCTTCTGATGAATTTTGGGGAGGTGTTTTAAAAGCTAAAAACCCCAAAAACGAAGAACAAATTTGCAGGTACACCTCTGGCAGTTTCAAAGCAGCTGAGAAAAACTACCATAGCAATGAAAAAGAATTACTCGCTGTAAAAAGAGTTATTACAAAATTCTCTGTATATTTAACACCAGTAAATTTCCTGGTTCGTACAGATAATAAAAATTTTACTTATTTCCTCCGAACTAAGATTGCAGGAGATAACAAATTAGGCCGGCTAATACGTTGGCAAGAGTGGTTTTCACGATATACTTTCACTGTTGAACATCTCGCAGGAAACAAAAACGTACTGGCAGACTGCCTCACCCGTGACTTCAGGTATACCTTACATCATCCATGATCTCACTCGCTCCTCTCGAGCCCTATAAAAGGATATGATCCTCAAGACATATTTCCTCACAAAAACTTCACCTACAAAAAAGAGAGGGGGAGATTAGAGAAAAAAGTAAACAAAAATTTGAGTTTACAAAAATGGAAGACCTCAACACTTTGAGGATGAAGAAACAAATGCTCCTCATAGAGCTATCTGCAATTGAGCAGAAAATCAACTTGTATGAACAAGTAACAACGGTCACCAATGTACCGGAAAGCGAAAGCTCAAAAACAAAGGCTATTCCAGTGCAAACGGCACCTGGTAAAGAATCAACAAATCCGTTGAAAGCTGATGCTTTGCTAAAAAGCATAATAAAGGAGACAGCTACTCCTCTTCCTGATGGAAAAACTAGCTTGTTGGTTGATACCAATCCTTGTACTGAAGGAATCAGTAAAATGACAACCTTGTCACCCATTAACAAATCTGTGCAGGAGTTTACACCAGATTACAAAAAAGCTCTTAACAAAGAAGCTGAAAGATTTTATGTAATCTACAAAGGACCTCATGCCGGTGTTCATACTGACTGGGGAATTACAGAAACATTCTGTAAAGTTGATAAAGTTACTTGCAAAAAATTCAGAAATGAAGCATCTGCAAGATTAAGCCTTGCCACTTATCAAGACGATACAAGCAAGACTAACCAACCACTTCTTCGACCAAAAATTCATAAAGTCAAAGAAGCTCACAGAGACCAAAGGTTTGACGTTCCAAATAACGCTCAACAAATGGTTAACTATCCTGAAATCTCTTTCGAAGACTTCAGAACAATCTGGAAGAAAGCAAGAGCTGCATGCCCAGAAGACCTTGTTCATGAAAAGTTTTTCACTACGGACAAGAAAACAAAAAGTCTGTTCAACTTCCTCGAAGGATCAGATGCAAAATTAGTATACCAAGCCTTTCAAGCTGGACTAATCGACAATATCTACCCAAGTTGCAACCTTCAAGAACTCATTTTCTTCCCAAGCAACATGGTAGAATCCATTAAAAACTTTCGAAAGAAAGTACTTAAAGCAAAAGATAATCCGATCTACATCAGATGCATCTCTTCACTCCCAGAATGGATTCAAGAATCAACTCTTTCTCCATACCACTTTCTGGAAATTGGTCTTTCTAAAGCCAATAGAGATATTGAACAATCTCAACCAATGGAAGACAAAGATCTACCTTTTACAGAGATTCTTCATCCCAATCGCATCAATGGTTTAAGAAGAATATCAGAAAAAATCATCGAGATTATCTCTGGTTCAAAAAAGAAGATTAATTATACCGACTCGCATTGTATAATTACAAGCTGGAGTTACAACAACACCAGCCAAGAAGATCTTCGTCAAGCCTCCAAGTTTGGCGAAAAATTCATGAACAATAGCATGGAAGTATCCAATGCTACACGCCAACACTTCTGCCGACATGCAGAACAACTTTTTGAAGAACATCTTTGTCACTTTTGCGAAAGCAAAGATTCGGAGACAATGGAGGGACCCCCCTCTGAAGATGACAAATCATCATCATCTTAAAGAAAGATGCTTCACGTGTCAAATGGCCCCAGCCACTCGAAATAATAATGCCCTTCTTCATTATTAGAAGCTTTCTAGCTGTCCACAATAATGTAATCTTTAGTGGATAAAAACGTCATGCCTGACATTTTAGGCAAGGATCAGACCCTCTCAATGTATCTATAAATTGAGAGTTATGTTTTGTTTTAGGGACATCGGAATAACGAGTGCAAGAAAAAAAAAAAAAAAAAAAAAAAAAAACACTCTCTATCTAGTAAATTTTCAGTTCAATGTCTAGTGAGTAATTCCTCCCTTAGAAGGGGAAAAATGTAAAATATTGTAAGAGTCTTCCCTTTTTGGGAACTCTGTTATCAATAAATCTTTGTTTTGTTATTTTTGAGTGTTCATACAATTTAGAGTGATGAAACTTGTAAGTGACAGAGTGTCAGGTCGACGATGATTAACAGTACCACAGGCACCATGCCAACAGGGAAAGCAACCACACAGACCAATGAACGACACAGGCTGGCTTGAATAGTTTCTATCTATGTAAGTATAACACTCACTACATCACAATTACACATTTATTGATACAAGAGTCTTCTTTTCACAATTTTTATATTTATTCCCTTCTTTGTTAAAACATAAATTCCGTACACATCCACACACCCAAACTGGTATCAGAGCAGTTTGGGTGTGTGGATGTGTACGGAATTTATGTTTTAACAAAGAAGGGAATAAATATAAAAATTGTGAAAAGAAGACTCTTGTATCAATAAATGTGTAATTGTGATGTAGTGAGTGTTATACTTACATAGATAGAAACTATTCAAGCCAGCCTGTGTCGTTCATTGGTCTGTGTGGTTGCTTTCCCTGTTGGCATGGTGCCTGTGGTACTGTTAATCATCGTCGACCTGACACTCTGTCACTTACAAGTTTCATCACTCTAAATTGTATGAACACTCAAAAATAACAAAACAAAGATTTATTGATAACAGAGTTCCCAAAAAGGGAAGACTCTTACAATATTTTACATTTTTCCCCTTCTAAGGGAGGAATTACTCACTAGACATTGAACTGAAAATTTACTAGATAGAGAGTGTTTTTTTTTTTTTTTTTTTTTTTTTTCTTGCACTCGTTATTCCGATGTCCCTAAAACAAAACATAACTCTCAATTTATAGATACATTGAGAGGGTCTGATCCTTGCCTAAAATGTCAGGCATGACGTTTTTATCCACTAAAGATTACATTATTGTGGACAGCTAGAAAGCTTCTAATAATGAAGAAGGGCATTATTATTTCGAGTGGCTGGGGCCATTTGACACGTGAAGCATCTTTCTTTAAGATGATGATGATTTGTCATCTTCAGAGGGGGGTCCCTCCATTGTCTCCGAATCTTTGCTTTCGCAAAAGTGACAAAGATGTTCTTCAAAAAGTTGTTCTGCATGTCGGCAGAAGTGTTGGCGTGTAGCATTGGATACTTCCATGCTATTGTTCATGAATTTTTCGCCAAACTTGGAGGCTTGACGAAGATCTTCTTGGCTGGTGTTGTTGTAACTCCAGCTTGTAATTATACAATGCGAGTCGGTATAATTAATCTTCTTTTTTGAACCAGAGATAATCTCGATGATTTTTTCTGATATTCTTCTTAAACCATTGATGCGATTGGGATGAAGAATCTCTGTAAAAGGTAGATCTTTGTCTTCCATTGGTTGAGATTGTTCAATATCTCTATTGGCTTTAGAAAGACCAATTTCCAGAAAGTGGTATGGAGAAAGAGTTGATTCTTGAATCCATTCTGGGAGTGAAGAGATGCATCTGATGTAGATCGGATTATCTTTTGCTTTAAGTACTTTCTTTCGAAAGTTTTTAATGGATTCTACCATGTTGCTTGGGAAGAAAATGAGTTCTTGAAGGTTGCAACTTGGGTAGATATTGTCGATTAGTCCAGCTTGAAAGGCTTGGTATACTAATTTTGCATCTGATCCTTCGAGGAAGTTGAACAGACTTTTTGTTTTCTTGTCCGTAGTGAAAAACTTTTCATGAACAAGGTCTTCTGGGCATGCAGCTCTTGCTTTCTTCCAGATTGTTCTGAAGTCTTCGAAAGAGATTTCAGGATAGTTAACCATTTGTTGAGCGTTATTTGGAACGTCAAACCTTTGGTCTCTGTGAGCTTCTTTGACTTTATGAATTTTTGGTCGAAGAAGTGGTTGGTTAGTCTTGCTTGTATCGTCTTGATAAGTGGCAAGGCTTAATCTTGCAGATGCTTCATTTCTGAATTTTTTGCAAGTAACTTTATCAACTTTACAGAATGTTTCTGTAATTCCCCAGTCAGTATGAACACCGGCATGAGGTCCTTTGTAGATTACATAAAATCTTTCAGCTTCTTTGTTAAGAGCTTTTTTGTAATCTGGTGTAAACTCCTGCACAGATTTGTTAATGGGTGACAAGGTTGTCATTTTACTGATTCCTTCAGTACAAGGATTGGTATCAACCAACAAGCTAGTTTTTCCATCAGGAAGAGGAGTAGCTGTCTCCTTTATTATGCTTTTTAGCAAAGCATCAGCTTTCAACGGATTTGTTGATTCTTTACCAGGTGCCGTTTGCACTGGAATAGCCTTTGTTTTTGAGCTTTCGCTTTCCGGTACATTGGTGACCGTTGTTACTTGTTCATACAAGTTGATTTTCTGCTCAATTGCAGATAGCTCTATGAGGAGCATTTGTTTCTTCATCCTCAAAGTGTTGAGGTCTTCCATTTTTGTAAACTCAAATTTTTGTTTACTTTTTTCTCTAATCTCCCCCTCTCTTTTTTGTAGGTGAAGTTTTTGTGAGGAAATATGTCTTGAGGATCATATCCTTTTATAGGGCTCGAGAGGAGCGAGTGAGATCATGGATGATGTAAGGTATACCTGAAGTCACGGGTGAGGCAGTCTGCCAGTACGTTTTTGTTTCCTGCGAGATGTTCAACAGTGAAAGTATATCGTGAAAACCACTCTTGCCAACGTATTAGCCGGCCTAATTTGTTATCTCCTGCAATCTTAGTTCGGAGGAAATAAGTAAAATTTTTATTATCTGTACGAACCAGGAAATTTACTGGTGTTAAATATACAGAGAATTTTGTAATAACTCTTTTTACAGCGAGTAATTCTTTTTCATTGCTATGGTAGTTTTTCTCAGCTGCTTTGAAACTGCCAGAGGTGTACCTGCAAATTTGTTCTTCGTTTTTGGGGTTTTTAGCTTTTAAAACACCTCCCCAAAATTCATCAGAAGCATCAGTTTCAATAATTAAACTGTCTTCAATGTTTGGAAGATAAAGTTTTGGAAAATTGATTAAAACTTTCTTTATCTTTTTGATGTAGTCTGTATCAGCATTTGACCAATTCCAAATGACATCTTTTTTTAATTTTGCCTGTAAAGGTTTTCTCATGGCTGCAAGTTTTTCAATATATGTTTCAGCATAAGTTAAAACACCAAGAAATCTTTGTAGTTGCTTTTTGTCTTCTAAAACATTTGGAAAGTCATGTAAATGTTCAAGAATATGTTTTTGAGGACAATGGGTACCTTCATTTATTTCTAAACCTAAAAAATTGATTTTTGTTTTGAAAAGATGAGCTTTCTTTTTTGAAAGTATTATACCATATTTTAAAATAGTTCTGAGAACCTGTGTGACATGAACATAGTGTTCTTGTTCATTTTTGCTGAAGATCATGATGTCATCAACGTATACAGTGCAGAAACCTTCAAGGCCTCGAAGAGCATTCTGCATGTGTCTTTGAAAAATACTAGGAGCTTGTTTAAGCCCAAAGGGTAGTACTTTCCATTGAAAGAGTCCATCAGGACATGTGAAGGCAGTGAGAAGCTGCGATTCTTCATCAAGTAGAACTTGCCAGAAACCTGACTTGCAGTCGAAACTTGAATAAATGTTTTTTCCTCGTAGAAGAGTCAAGAGTTCGTGCATATTGGGGAGATTATGTGAGTCTCCAATAGTTGCATCATTGATTGCTTTGTAGTTAACAACCATTCGCTTCTTTCCTCTTCTTTTCTCTGCTTCTTTATTGACAAGAAAGGCAGGAGACATATGAGGGGATTTTGATTCTATAATTAGTCTCATATCAAGTAATTCTTTGATTTGTTTGGAAAATTCTTCTCTATCTTGTAGAGAGTAAACCATAGGTTTTTCTCTAATAACCGTTTTGGGATCAATAAGCTTGATTGAAGCTTTCATCCATCCTTTGGTTTTATTTGGATCAATAGGATTTTCAGAACAAACTTTTTCAAGAAGATCTTCAATCTGTTTGAACCTGGTAGTTTGAATAGAAATAATCCTTTCTTTATTAATCTCTTCATGAGTTATATTAGTACCTGGAATTTGTTTTTCTTTAGAACCTTTTTCTTGAGTTTCAAGAAAACCTGGTTTTCCTTTGCTATAGGCCTCTGTAACCTTTTTTATAATTACCATATCATTATTAAAAATATTCAGGTCTTAAGAAATACTCACCTCCCAATCCTAGTGTTGGAAACCCTGACTTAGGAAGCTCAAAAGATTCCCAGAAAATTAACATTTTCAAGAAAGAATAAAAATGAAAGAAACAATCTCTGAACGTCTCGAGAAATATTTCTTTAACCTTCAATATGAAGATTATGATAAAACTGACCAAAAGCTTATTCAGCTTTTATCTTTAGAAACTGAAGAATGTGAAGAATTGTATCAAAAAGAACCCAAACTTTTTGATCAATATTTTAGAATGACTAAAATAAATGAACCCGATACTGAATCAGAACAAGAAGATAATTTTAAAACAAATACAAAGACTGTTAAGTTCGAATATTCAGATATGGAAGATGATGAAGCAGAATCTTCTTATACAGCCACAAGAAGAGGCAATAAAAAGAAATACGAGTTCAAAATGCCTGTCCACAATGGAATTCCAAATAGTGGCCAAGGACCCAATACGATCAATGTACTCAATATTGATTGTATCCAAGATTTAAAACTCAGAGAAAGAGTTGTAGAAAAATGGGTTACTGAGATTTCACTAATCTTACAAACAAATCCAGATGAATTTGAAAAAGCAAAAAATGTTCTACTACTTTTAGAACACAAAACTGATGGAATCGTGCAGAAATTCCTAAGAAACAATAATTGGAATGAAGAACTACATGGCTCAGATCTTTTTGATAATCTCATAAATGTCATATACACTACTTTCTTAGGTCTTGATTATATTTCTAATAAAGACTTCACCATTAATAAGAAGGTTGACATAGCAAGAGTTTCAATGACTAAACTCCAATTACATGATATTAGTCTTCTCGACAAATACACATGTATGTATGAATCATATTTGTATGATATTCCACAGAGAAGTGAATATGCGCAATGGATATCTGCTTATCTCATGAAAATTCCAATTATTGGAGAAACCTGTACAGACAGATGGAAAAAAGAAGCTACTGGAGAAATCCAGCAAACCAGTCTTTCTTACGCAACAAAAATTGCAAAAGAAGAAATTGATAGAATCTGTCAAGACAGATATAAACAACAAAAGCTTAAAACTATAAGCAAAGATTGTTGTAGCATTCTCTCTGATTTCAAAAACTTTGATATTGGAAAGAAAAATTATACTAAGAAAAAGCATAAAAACAAAAAGAAATACAAATCTTTTTGGAAAAAGAAAAGAAGAAAATTTTCACCAGGAAAATACTTCAAGAAACCATCAAAAGAAACACCTAAGAAAACTACTTCTTGTCCGCAAGGAAAGAAAAAATGTAGGTGTTGGATCTGCAATGAAGAAGGACACTACGCAAACGAATGTCCAAATAGAAAAAAATACCCTGACAAAGTCAAGGTTTTACAAACCGCTAACAATGGAGGCTATGAAGCTCTTGAAGAAGAGTATGATGGTACGCAACATGTTTTTATATATCATGTTGAAACAGAATCTTCATCAGACACTGAAGAATACGAATCAACAACGGATGACTCAGACTAGTCCCATACATACCTCGCTTTTCAGGGAGGAGGAGATTAACCATTTTTGCGTAAACCTCCAGAAGATTGATGATTCCCTTATCATGAATCTTACTAATCCAAACTCTATTTATGTTTCTGCCTTCCTTAACTTTAAAGGATATAAAAAATTTAGAGTACATTGTTTTGTAGACACAGGTGCATCTTTATGTCTTGCAAGCAAATTCATCATTCCGGATGAACTCTGGGAAAACGCTCCCAAAGAAATTAGTGCCACTATTGCAAATGGTGAAACCATAAAAATTAATAAAGTTTGTAGAAATATTAATCTCGAACTTTCAGGAGAACATTTCAATGTTCCCACTATTTACCAACAAAATTCAGGAATTGATATCATAATTGGTAACAACTTCTGTCAAGTCTATGGACCATTCATACAATGGATAGATAGAATTGCCTTTCATCTTAATAATGATATGGTAATTATAAAAAAGGTTACAGAGGCCTATAGCAAAGGAAAACCAGGTTTTCTTGAAACTCAAGAAAAAGGTTCTAAAGAAAAACAAATTCCAGGTACTAATATAACTCATGAAGAGATTAATAAAGAAAGGATTATTTCTATTCAAACTACCAGGTTCAAACAGATTGAAGATCTTCTTGAAAAAGTTTGTTCTGAAAATCCTATTGATCCAAATAAAACCAAAGGATGGATGAAAGCTTCAATCAAGCTTATTGATCCCAAAACGGTTATTAGAGAAAAACCTATGGTTTACTCTCTACAAGATAGAGAAGAATTTTCCAAACAAATCAAAGAATTACTTGATATGAGACTAATTATAGAATCAAAATCCCCTCATATGTCTCCTGCCTTTCTTGTCAATAAAGAAGCAGAGAAAAGAAGAGGAAAGAAGCGAATGGTTGTTAACTACAAAGCAATCAATGATGCAACTATTGGAGACTCACATAATCTCCCCAATATGCACGAACTCTTGACTCTTCTACGAGGAAAAAACATTTATTCAAGTTTCGACTGCAAGTCAGGTTTCTGGCAAGTTCTACTTGATGAAGAATCGCAGCTTCTCACTGCCTTCACATGTCCTGATGGACTCTTTCAATGGAAAGTACTACCCTTTGGGCTTAAACAAGCTCCTAGTATTTTTCAAAGACACATGCAGAATGCTCTTCGAGGCCTTGAAGGTTTCTGCACTGTATACGTTGATGACATCATGATCTTCAGCAAAAATGAACAAGAACACTATGTTCATGTCACACAGGTTCTCAGAACTATTTTAAAATATGGTATAATACTTTCAAAAAAGAAAGCTCATCTTTTCAAAACAAAAATCAATTTTTTAGGTTTAGAAATAAATGAAGGTACCCATTGTCCTCAAAAACATATTCTTGAACATTTACATGACTTTCCAAATGTTTTAGAAGACAAAAAGCAACTACAAAGATTTCTTGGTGTTTTAACTTATGCTGAAACATATATTGAAAAACTTGCAGCCATGAGAAAACCTTTACAGGCAAAATTAAAAAAAGATGTCATTTGGAATTGGTCAAATGCTGATACAGACTACATCAAAAAGATAAAGAAAGTTTTAATCAATTTTCCAAAACTTTATCTTCCAAACATTGAAGACAGTTTAATTATTGAAACTGATGCTTCTGATGAATTTTGGGGAGGTGTTTTAAAAGCTAAAAACCCCAAAAACGAAGAACAAATTTGCAGGTACACCTCTGGCAGTTTCAAAGCAGCTGAGAAAAACTACCATAGCAATGAAAAAGAATTACTCGCTGTAAAAAGAGTTATTACAAAATTCTCTGTATATTTAACACCAGTAAATTTCCTGGTTCGTACAGATAATAAAAATTTTACTTATTTCCTCCGAACTAAGATTGCAGGAGATAACAAATTAGGCCGGCTAATACGTTGGCAAGAGTGGTTTTCACGATATACTTTCACTGTTGAACATCTCGCAGGAAACAAAAACGTACTGGCAGACTGCCTCACCCGTGACTTCAGGTATACCTTACATCATCCATGATCTCACTCGCTCCTCTCGAGCCCTATAAAAGGATATGATCCTCAAGACATATTTCCTCACAAAAACTTCACCTACAAAAAAGAGAGGGGGAGATTAGAGAAAAAAGTAAACAAAAATTTGAGTTTACAAAAATGGAAGACCTCAACACTTTGAGGATGAAGAAACAAATGCTCCTCATAGAGCTATCTGCAATTGAGCAGAAAATCAACTTGTATGAACAAGTAACAACGGTCACCAATGTACCGGAAAGCGAAAGCTCAAAAACAAAGGCTATTCCAGTGCAAACGGCACCTGGTAAAGAATCAACAAATCCGTTGAAAGCTGATGCTTTGCTAAAAAGCATAATAAAGGAGACAGCTACTCCTCTTCCTGATGGAAAAACTAGCTTGTTGGTTGATACCAATCCTTGTACTGAAGGAATCAGTAAAATGACAACCTTGTCACCCATTAACAAATCTGTGCAGGAGTTTACACCAGATTACAAAAAAGCTCTTAACAAAGAAGCTGAAAGATTTTATGTAATCTACAAAGGACCTCATGCCGGTGTTCATACTGACTGGGGAATTACAGAAACATTCTGTAAAGTTGATAAAGTTACTTGCAAAAAATTCAGAAATGAAGCATCTGCAAGATTAAGCCTTGCCACTTATCAAGACGATACAAGCAAGACTAACCAACCACTTCTTCGACCAAAAATTCATAAAGTCAAAGAAGCTCACAGAGACCAAAGGTTTGACGTTCCAAATAACGCTCAACAAATGGTTAACTATCCTGAAATCTCTTTCGAAGACTTCAGAACAATCTGGAAGAAAGCAAGAGCTGCATGCCCAGAAGACCTTGTTCATGAAAAGTTTTTCACTACGGACAAGAAAACAAAAAGTCTGTTCAACTTCCTCGAAGGATCAGATGCAAAATTAGTATACCAAGCCTTTCAAGCTGGACTAATCGACAATATCTACCCAAGTTGCAACCTTCAAGAACTCATTTTCTTCCCAAGCAACATGGTAGAATCCATTAAAAACTTTCGAAAGAAAGTACTTAAAGCAAAAGATAATCCGATCTACATCAGATGCATCTCTTCACTCCCAGAATGGATTCAAGAATCAACTCTTTCTCCATACCACTTTCTGGAAATTGGTCTTTCTAAAGCCAATAGAGATATTGAACAATCTCAACCAATGGAAGACAAAGATCTACCTTTTACAGAGATTCTTCATCCCAATCGCATCAATGGTTTAAGAAGAATATCAGAAAAAATCATCGAGATTATCTCTGGTTCAAAAAAGAAGATTAATTATACCGACTCGCATTGTATAATTACAAGCTGGAGTTACAACAACACCAGCCAAGAAGATCTTCGTCAAGCCTCCAAGTTTGGCGAAAAATTCATGAACAATAGCATGGAAGTATCCAATGCTACACGCCAACACTTCTGCCGACATGCAGAACAACTTTTTGAAGAACATCTTTGTCACTTTTGCGAAAGCAAAGATTCGGAGACAATGGAGGGACCCCCCTCTGAAGATGACAAATCATCATCATCTTAAAGAAAGATGCTTCACGTGTCAAATGGCCCCAGCCACTCGAAATAATAATGCCCTTCTTCATTATTAGAAGCTTTCTAGCTGTCCACAATAATGTAATCTTTAGTGGATAAAAACGTCATGCCTGACATTTTAGGCAAGGATCAGACCCTCTCAATGTATCTATAAATTGAGAGTTATGTTTTGTTTTAGGGACATCGGAATAACGAGTGCAAGAAAAAAAAAAAAAAAAAAAAAAAAACACTCTCTATCTAGTAAATTTTCAGTTCAATGTCTAGTGAGTAATTCCTCCCTTAGAAGGGGAAAAATGTAAAATATTGTAAGAGTCTTCCCTTTTTGGGAACTCTGTTATCAATAAATCTTTGTTTTGTTATTTTTGAGTGTTCATACAATTTAGAGTGATGAAACTTGTAAGTGACAGAGTGTCAGGTCGACGATGATTAACAGTACCACAGGCACCATGCCAACAGGGAAAGCAACCACACAGACCAATGAACGACACAGGCTGGCTTGAATAGTTTCTATCTATGTAAGTATAACACTCACTACATCACAATTACACATTTATTGATACAAGAGTCTTCTTTTCACAATTTTTATATTTATTCCCTTCTTTGTTAAAACATAAATTCCGTACACATCCACACACCCAAACTGGTATCAGAGCCTTGATAAATATGGCATTACATTATAATAAAACACTTTACAGAGTAAAGTTTGAACATATTCATAATAAAGAGATTGAAATCTCTCAACATAAAGAAATACTTTTCAATAATAAAAAAGACTTGGTGCATATAGATTTCAGAATTCTACAAGCACAAAATAAACATACTAACGAATATATACCAAACTTGGTTAATATACGTATGTATCTCCTGCATAAGCAAAAAGTACATCAAGAACATCTTGATAGTCAGAAACAGTTTATTTTAACCTGTTAGCTTTTCTTAAGAATGAATAATGAAATTTTCAACAACACTGAAGAAAATAATTCAGAAGAAAAACAATTCTTACTTATGTTGTAGATGAAGACGGCTATCATGCACAAGTCTTTTTTAATTATTGAAAAGACCTTCTCTTATGTTGAGAGAATTTCCAATCTCTTTATTATGAAATGTTCAAAGCTTTACTTGATATGAGACTAATTATAGAATCAAAATCCCCTCATATGTCTCCTGCCTTTCTTGTCAATAAAGAAGCAGAGAAAAGAAGAGGAAAGAAGCGAATGAGTACGGAATTTATGTTTTAACAAAGAAGGGAATAAATATAAAAATTGTGAAAAGAAGACTCTTGTATCAATAAATGTGTAATTGTGATGTAGTGAGTGTTATACTTACATAGATAGAAACTATTCAAGCCAGCCTGTGTCGTTCATTGGTCTGTGTGGTTGCTTTCCCTGTTGGCATGGTGCCTGTGGTACTGTTAATCATCGTCGACCTGACACTCTGTCACTTACAAGTTTCATCACTCTAAATTGTATGAACACTCAAAAATAACAAAACAAAGATTTATTGATAACAGAGTTCCCAAAAAGGGAAGACTCTTACAATATTTTACATTTTTCCCCTTCTAAGGGAGGAATTACTCACTAGACATTGAACTGAAAATTTACTAGATAGAGAGTGTTTTTTTTTTTTTTTTTTTTTTTTTTTTCTTGCACTCGTTATTCCGATGTCCCTAAAACAAAACATAACTCTCAATTTATAGATACATTGAGAGGGTCTGATCCTTGCCTAAAATGTCAGGCATGACGTTTTTATCCACTAAAGATTACATTATTGTGGACAGCTAGAAAGCTTCTAATAATGAAGAAGGGCATTATTATTTCGAGTGGCTGGGGCCATTTGACACGTGAAGCATCTTTCTTTAAGATGATGATGATTTGTCATCTTCAGAGGGGGGTCCCTCCATTGTCTCCGAATCTTTGCTTTCGCAAAAGTGACAAAGATGTTCTTCAAAAAGTTGTTCTGCATGTCGGCAGAAGTGTTGGCGTGTAGCATTGGATACTTCCATGCTATTGTTCATGAATTTTTCGCCAAACTTGGAGGCTTGACGAAGATCTTCTTGGCTGGTGTTGTTGTAACTCCAGCTTGTAATTATACAATGCGAGTCGGTATAATTAATCTTCTTTTTTGAACCAGAGATAATCTCGATGATTTTTTCTGATATTCTTCTTAAACCATTGATGCGATTGGGATGAAGAATCTCTGTAAAAGGTAGATCTTTGTCTTCCATTGGTTGAGATTGTTCAATATCTCTATTGGCTTTAGAAAGACCAATTTCCAGAAAGTGGTATGGAGAAAGAGTTGATTCTTGAATCCATTCTGGGAGTGAAGAGATGCATCTGATGTAGATCGGATTATCTTTTGCTTTAAGTACTTTCTTTCGAAAGTTTTTAATGGATTCTACCATGTTGCTTGGGAAGAAAATGAGTTCTTGAAGGTTGCAACTTGGGTAGATATTGTCGATTAGTCCAGCTTGAAAGGCTTGGTATACTAATTTTGCATCTGATCCTTCGAGGAAGTTGAACAGACTTTTTGTTTTCTTGTCCGTAGTGAAAAACTTTTCATGAACAAGGTCTTCTGGGCATGCAGCTCTTGCTTTCTTCCAGATTGTTCTGAAGTCTTCGAAAGAGATTTCAGGATAGTTAACCATTTGTTGAGCGTTATTTGGAACGTCAAACCTTTGGTCTCTGTGAGCTTCTTTGACTTTATGAATTTTTGGTCGAAGAAGTGGTTGGTTAGTCTTGCTTGTATCGTCTTGATAAGTGGCAAGGCTTAATCTTGCAGATGCTTCATTTCTGAATTTTTTGCAAGTAACTTTATCAACTTTACAGAATGTTTCTGTAATTCCCCAGTCAGTATGAACACCGGCATGAGGTCCTTTGTAGATTACATAAAATCTTTCAGCTTCTTTGTTAAGAGCTTTTTTGTAATCTGGTGTAAACTCCTGCACAGATTTGTTAATGGGTGACAAGGTTGTCATTTTACTGATTCCTTCAGTACAAGGATTGGTATCAACCAACAAGCTAGTTTTTCCATCAGGAAGAGGAGTAGCTGTCTCCTTTATTATGCTTTTTAGCAAAGCATCAGCTTTCAACGGATTTGTTGATTCTTTACCAGGTGCCGTTTGCACTGGAATAGCCTTTGTTTTTGAGCTTTCGCTTTCCGGTACATTGGTGACCGTTGTTACTTGTTCATACAAGTTGATTTTCTGCTCAATTGCAGATAGCTCTATGAGGAGCATTTGTTTCTTCATCCTCAAAGTGTTGAGGTCTTCCATTTTTGTAAACTCAAATTTTTGTTTACTTTTTTCTCTAATCTCCCCCTCTCTTTTTTGTAGGTGAAGTTTTTGTGAGGAAATATGTCTTGAGGATCATATCCTTTTATAGGGCTCGAGAGGAGCGAGTGAGATCATGGATGATGTAAGGTATACCTGAAGTCACGGGTGAGGCAGTCTGCCAGTACGTTTTTGTTTCCTGCGAGATGTTCAACAGTGAAAGTATATCGTGAAAACCACTCTTGCCAACGTATTAGCCGGCCTAATTTGTTATCTCCTGCAATCTTAGTTCGGAGGAAATAAGTAAAATTTTTATTATCTGTACGAACCAGGAAATTTACTGGTGTTAAATATACAGAGAATTTTGTAATAACTCTTTTTACAGCGAGTAATTCTTTTTCATTGCTATGGTAGTTTTTCTCAGCTGCTTTGAAACTGCCAGAGGTGTACCTGCAAATTTGTTCTTCGTTTTTGGGGTTTTTAGCTTTTAAAACACCTCCCCAAAATTCATCAGAAGCATCAGTTTCAATAATTAAACTGTCTTCAATGTTTGGAAGATAAAGTTTTGGAAAATTGATTAAAACTTTCTTTATCTTTTTGATGTAGTCTGTATCAGCATTTGACCAATTCCAAATGACATCTTTTTTTAATTTTGCCTGTAAAGGTTTTCTCATGGCTGCAAGTTTTTCAATATATGTTTCAGCATAAGTTAAAACACCAAGAAATCTTTGTAGTTGCTTTTTGTCTTCTAAAACATTTGGAAAGTCATGTAAATGTTCAAGAATATGTTTTTGAGGACAATGGGTACCTTCATTTATTTCTAAACCTAAAAAATTGATTTTTGTTTTGAAAAGATGAGCTTTCTTTTTTGAAAGTATTATACCATATTTTAAAATAGTTCTGAGAACCTGTGTGACATGAACATAGTGTTCTTGTTCATTTTTGCTGAAGATCATGATGTCATCAACGTATACAGTGCAGAAACCTTCAAGGCCTCGAAGAGCATTCTGCATGTGTCTTTGAAAAATACTAGGAGCTTGTTTAAGCCCAAAGGGTAGTACTTTCCATTGAAAGAGTCCATCAGGACATGTGAAGGCAGTGAGAAGCTGCGATTCTTCATCAAGTAGAACTTGCCAGAAACCTGACTTGCAGTCGAAACTTGAATAAATGTTTTTTCCTCGTAGAAGAGTCAAGAGTTCGTGCATATTGGGGAGATTATGTGAGTCTCCAATAGTTGCATCATTGATTGCTTTGTAGTTAACAACCATTCGCTTCTTTCCTCTTCTTTTCTCTGCTTCTTTATTGACAAGAAAGGCAGGAGACATATGAGGGGATTTTGATTCTATAATTAGTCTCATATCAAGTAATTCTTTGATTTGTTTGGAAAATTCTTCTCTATCTTGTAGAGAGTAAACCATAGGTTTTTCTCTAATAACCGTTTTGGGATCAATAAGCTTGATTGAAGCTTTCATCCATCCTTTGGTTTTATTTGGATCAATAGGATTTTCAGAACAAACTTTTTCAAGAAGATCTTCAATCTGTTTGAACCTGGTAGTTTGAATAGAAATAATCCTTTCTTTATTAATCTCTTCATGAGTTATATTAGTACCTGGAATTTGTTTTTCTTTAGAACCTTTTTCTTGAGTTTCAAGAAAACCTGGTTTTCCTTTGCTATAGGCCTCTGTAACCTTTTTTATAATTACCATATCATTATTAAGATGAAAGGCAATTCTATCTATCCATTGTATGAATGGTCCATAGACTTGACAGAAGTTGTTACCAATTATGATATCAATTCCTGAATTTTGTTGGTAAATAGTGGGAACATTGAAATGTTCTCCTGAAAGTTCGAGATTAATATTTCTACAAACTTTATTAATTTTTATGGTTTCACCATTTGCAATAGTGGCACTAATTTCTTTGGGAGCGTTTTCCCAGAGTTCATCCGGAATGATGAATTTGCTTGCAAGACATAAAGATGCACCTGTGTCTACAAAACAATGTACTCTAAATTTTTTATATCCTTTAAAGTTAAGGAAGGCAGAAACATAAATAGAGTTTGGATTAGTAAGATTCATGATAAGGGAATCATCAATCTTCTGGAGGTTTACGCAAAAATGGTTAATCTCCTCCTCCCTGAAAAGCGAGGTATGTATGGGACTAGTCTGAGTCATCCGTTGTTGATTCGTATTCTTCAGTGTCTGATGAAGATTCTGTTTCAACATGATATATAAAAACATGTTGCGTACCATCATACTCTTCTTCAAGAGCTTCATAGCCTCCATTGTTAGCGGTTTGTAAAACCTTGACTTTGTCAGGGTATTTTTTTCTATTTGGACATTCGTTTGCGTAGTGTCCTTCTTCATTGCAGATCCAACACCTACATTTTTTCTTTCCTTGCGGACAAGAAGTAGTTTTCTTAGGTGTTTCTTTTGATGGTTTCTTGAAGTATTTTCCTGGTGAAAATTTTCTTCTTTTCTTTTTCCAAAAAGATTTGTATTTCTTTTTGTTTTTATGCTTTTTCTTAGTATAATTTTTCTTTCCAATATCAAAGTTTTTGAAATCAGAGAGAATGCTACAACAATCTTTGCTTATAGTTTTAAGCTTTTGTTGTTTATATCTGTCTTGACAGATTCTATCAATTTCTTCTTTTGCAATTTTTGTTGCGTAAGAAAGACTGGTTTGCTGGATTTCTCCAGTAGCTTCTTTTTTCCATCTGTCTGTACAGGTTTCTCCAATAATTGGAATTTTCATGAGATAAGCAGATATCCATTGCGCATATTCACTTCTCTGTGGAATATCATACAAATATGATTCATACATACATGTGTATTTGTCGAGAAGACTAATATCATGTAATTGGAGTTTAGTCATTGAAACTCTTGCTATGTCAACCTTCTTATTAATGGTGAAGTCTTTATTAGAAATATAATCAAGACCTAAGAAAGTAGTGTATATGACATTTATGAGATTATCAAAAAGATCTGAGCCATGTAGTTCTTCATTCCAATTATTGTTTCTTAGGAATTTCTGCACGATTCCATCAGTTTTGTGTTCTAAAAGTAGTAGAACATTTTTTGCTTTTTCAAATTCATCTGGATTTGTTTGTAAGATTAGTGAAATCTCAGTAACCCATTTTTCTACAACTCTTTCTCTGAGTTTTAAATCTTGGATACAATCAATATTGAGTACATTGATCGTATTGGGTCCTTGGCCACTATTTGGAATTCCATTGTGGACAGGCATTTTGAACTCGTATTTCTTTTTATTGCCTCTTCTTGTGGCTGTATAAGAAGATTCTGCTTCATCATCTTCCATATCTGAATATTCGAACTTAACAGTCTTTGTATTTGTTTTAAAATTATCTTCTTGTTCTGATTCAGTATCGGGTTCATTTATTTTAGTCATTCTAAAATATTGATCAAAAAGTTTGGGTTCTTTTTGATACAATTCTTCACATTCTTCAGTTTCTAAAGATAAAAGCTGAATAAGCTTTTGGTCAGTTTTATCATAATCTTCATATTGAAGGTTAAAGAAATATTTCTCGAGACGTTCAGAGATTGTTTCTTTCATTTTTATTCTTTCTTGAAAATGTTAATTTTCTGGGAATCTTTTGAGCTTCCTAAGTCAGGGTTTCCAACACTAGGATTGGGAGGTGAGTATTTCTTAAGACCTGAATATTTTCCAGGCTTGGTTTTTTGTTCTATGATGGAGATATTCTTGATGTGCTCAAGTATGTCTTTATTACATGGGCAAGAGTCAATCTTTTCAGATAACTCTTTAGTAATGTCTGCAATAATTTTTGCAGATGCTACTTCCAACTGGGTAATGGTTACGTATTTATTGAATGTTAAGTCCATGTTTATAATCAGCCCATCAATTTTTTCATTAAGGAGATTGATTGATCTATTTATCTCGGGTATCGAGGTGATTGATTTATTGAGCTCGGGTATCGAGGTCATCCTATTAGTTGTTTTAACTGATCATGTATATTAGTGATCTTAATGTTGGTTTCCTTAAGAGTGCCCTCAATATTTGCCTTTTTGGCGACTTCTTCAACAAATTGGTTGTTTTTTAAAGAGTTTTCTAAAAGAATTGAATGTTTGTCAATAGACTGGGTTAACTTGATAGTTAATTTATTTTGTCTTTCAATAACTTCGAAGAATTTTTCAAAATCTTTTTTATCAAGATTGTTTTTAACCATAAAGGCTAAATCGTTTTTAAATTGGTTAAAAGGTATTTTATTTTTTGAAATATCTTTAGAAATATCTTTTGAAATACCAAGATAATGGCTTATTTTTGAAGTTTTTAAAAGACATCTTGCAATGATTTGGTTGAGATTATTGCAATGATTTACGATTGTTTGAACACCAGCTTTACCAGAAGTAGAGAAAACGTATTCTTTCTTTTCAGTATTATCGTCAAGAGTTTTAATTTTGACTGTTTTACCTTTTTTATAGAAATGAGGAAAATCAATTTTATTATTCATTTATAATGTCAGTGATTTGTTTGATATTCTGGCGTAGACTATCAATTTTTAAAGACATGTTTCTTATTAGGTTATTATCTTTTCTCTCCGAGCTTTCTCCTATGTGGAGTGAATCCATAGAAATTCTTGGTCTAAGAGTTTCTCCTAGAGCTTTTTTATTTCTAGCTATATTTAAAACCCAAGAGTTTTCTTGAGGATTTATGTCGCAGAATTGTTTATCTTTGACATGGCCTATTTCTGAAAAGACATCATCAAGTTCGATGTACTCGTCTTTCTTATAGTCTATGCTATGGTGACTGTTGGTCAGGGCATATCCTATGAGATATGTTATGGTGAAAGGTTTATCACCTGGACTCATTAGGTCACTTCTTTCAAAGTGATGTATAAAAGATAAGGTTTTATCTATATTTGCAGATTTTAAATCCAGAGCAAACTTTGGATAGACTGAAAACATAAACTTTTGGTAAGCAAGGTTTCCCTTTGCAGCACCTAAGATGCAGTCCTGTCTGTCAGTAATTCTGTTGTCAATTAAGGCCATTTTTATGGGAGAATTTATTCCTGCTTGGAATTGGGATTTTAACAAAATTTTTACAGCTCCGATATGGACCATTCTAATTTTTGATCTAATCTCAACTGGAATACTTTTTAAGTTATTATGTATTTGCTCCTTAGTTAAAAGGGGTAGAAAGACAGCTCCTATTGTATCTTTTATGTCTACGGACATTTCTTTAGTACTAACAAAGTAGAAAATTTCATTTTTCCTTTTAAGGGGATTTAGAATACTAAGTTTAGAAGGAACATTTTTGAAAATGTTTTCTTTCTTTATTTTTAAATCAATTTTCTTAACTCTAGAGAGAAGGTCTTGTTTTATTAAAAGATTTGCATGAAAGCCGTCTTCATCTTCAACATAAGTTAAGATTTGTTTTTCTTCTGAATTATTTTCTTCAGTGTTGTTGAAAATTTCATTATTCATTTTAAGAAAAGCTAACAGGTTAAAATAAACTTTCTGAGTTTTGAAACTAATTTTTTATTTCTATCAAGATGTTCTTGATGTACTTTTTGCTTATGCAGGAGATACATACGTATATTAACCAAGTTTGGTATATATTCGTTAGTATGTTTATTTTGTGCTTGTAGAATTCTGAAATCTATATGCACCAAGTCTTTTTTATTATTGAAAAGTATTTCTTTATGTTGAGAGATTTCAATCTCTTTATTATGAATATGTTCAAACTTTACTCTGTAAAGTGTTTTATTATAATGTAATGCCATATTTATCAAGGCTCTGATACCAGTTAAGTCCATGTTTATAATCAGCCCATCAATTTTTTCATTAAGGAGATTGATTGATCTATTTATCTCGGGTATCGAGGTGATTGATTTATTGAGCTCGGGTATCGAGGTCATCCTATTAGTTGTTTTAACTGATCATGTATATTAGTGATCTTAATGTTGGTTTCCTTAAGAGTGCCCTCAATATTTGCCTTTTTGGCGACTTCTTCAACAAATTGGTTGTTTTTTAAAGAGTTTTCTAAAAGAATTGAATGTTTGTCAATAGACTGGGTTAACTTGATAGTTAATTTATTTTGTCTTTCAATAACTTCGAAGAATTTTTCAAAATCTTTTTTATCAAGATTGTTTTTAACCATAAAGGCTAAATCGTTTTTAAATTGGTTAAAAGGTATTTTATTTTTTGAAATATCTTTAGAAATATCTTTTGAAATACCAAGATAATGGCTTATTTTTGAAGTTTTTAAAAGACATCTTGCAATGATTTGGTTGAGATTATTGCAATGATTTACGATTGTTTGAACACCAGCTTTACCAGAAGTAGAGAAAACGTATTCTTTCTTTTCAGTATTATCGTCAAGAGTTTTAATTTTGACTGTTTTACCTTTTTTATAGAAATGAGGAAAATCAATTTTATTATTCATTTATAATGTCAGTGATTTGTTTGATATTCTGGCGTAGACTATCAATTTTTAAAGACATGTTTCTTATTAGGTTATTATCTTTTCTCTCCGAGCTTTCTCCTATGTGGAGTGAATCCATAGAAATTCTTGGTCTAAGAGTTTCTCCTAGAGCTTTTTTATTTCTAGCTATATTTAAAACCCAAGAGTTTTCTTGAGGATTTATGTCGCAGAATTGTTTATCTTTGACATGGCCTATTTCTGAAAAGACATCATCAAGTTCGATGTACTCGTCTTTCTTATAGTCTATGCTATGGTGACTGTTGGTCAGGGCATATCCTATGAGATATGTTATGGTGAAAGGTTTATCACCTGGACTCATTAGGTCACTTCTTTCAAAGTGATGTATAAAAGATAAGGTTTTATCTATATTTGCAGATTTTAAATCCAGAGCAAACTTTGGATAGACTGAAAACATAAACTTTTGGTAAGCAAGGTTTCCCTTTGCAGCACCTAAGATGCAGTCCTGTCTGTCAGTAATTCTGTTGTCAATTAAGGCCATTTTTATGGGAGAATTTATTCCTGCTTGGAATTGGGATTTTAACAAAATTTTTACAGCTCCGATATGGACCATTCTAATTTTTGATCTAATCTCAACTGGAATACTTTTTAAGTTATTATGTATTTGCTCCTTAGTTAAAAGGGGTAGAAAGACAGCTCCTATTGTATCTTTTATGTCTACGGACATTTCTTTAGTACTAACAAAGTAGAAAATTTCATTTTTCCTTTTAAGGGGATTTAGAATACTAAGTTTAGAAGGAACATTTTTGAAAATGTTTTCTTTCTTTATTTTTAAATCAATTTTCTTAACTCTAGAGAGAAGGTCTTGTTTTATTAAAAGATTTGCATGAAAGCCGTCTTCATCTTCAACATAACTGGTATCAGAGCCTTGATAAATATGGCATTACATTATAATAAAACACTTTACAGAGTAAAGTTTGAACATATTCATAATAAAGAGATTGAAATCTCTCAACATAAAGAAATACTTTTCAATAATAAAAAAGACTTGGTGCATATAGATTTCAGAATTCTACAAGCACAAAATAAACATACTAACGAATATATACCAAACTTGGTTAATATACGTATGTATCTCCTGCATAAGCAAAAAGTACATCAAGAACATCTTGATAGAAATAAAAAATTAGTTTCAAAACTCAGAAAGTTTATTTTAACCTGTTAGCTTTTCTTAAAATGAATAATGAAATTTTCAACAACACTGAAGAAAATAATTCAGAAGAAAAACAAATCTTAACTTATGTTGAAGATGAAGACGGCTTTCATGCAAATCTTTTAATAAAACAAGACCTTCTCTCTAGAGTTAAGAAAATTGATTTAAAAATAAAGAAAGAAAACATTTTCAAAAATGTTCCTTCTAAACTTAGTATTCTAAATCCCCTTAAAAGGAAAAATGAAATTTTCTACTTTGTTAGTACTAAAGAAATGTCCGTAGACATAAAAGATACAATAGGAGCTGTCTTTCTACCCCTTTTAACTAAGGAGCAAATACATAATAACTTAAAAAGTATTCCAGTTGAGATTAGATCAAAAATTAGAATGGTCCATATCGGAGCTGTAAAAATTTTGTTAAAATCCCAATTCCAAGCAGGAATAAATTCTCCCATAAAAATGGCCTTAATTGACAACAGAATTACTGACAGACAGGACTGCATCTTAGGTGCTGCAAAGGGAAACCTTGCTTACCAAAAGTTTATGTTTTCAGTCTATCCAAAGTTTGCTCTGGATTTAAAATCTGCAAATATAGATAAAACCTTATCTTTTATACATCACTTTGAAAGAAGTGACCTAATGAGTCCAGGTGATAAACCTTTCACCATAACATATCTCATAGGATATGCCCTGACCAACAGTCACCATAGCATAGACTATAAGAAAGACGAGTACATCGAACTTGATGATGTCTTTTCAGAAATAGGCCATGTCAAAGATAAACAATTCTGCGACATAAATCCTCAAGAAAACTCTTGGGTTTTAAATATAGCTAGAAATAAAAAAGCTCTAGGAGAAACTCTTAGACCAAGAATTTCTATGGATTCACTCCACATAGGAGAAAGCTCGGAGAGAAAAGATAATAACCTAATAAGAAACATGTCTTTAAAAATTGATAGTCTACGCCAGAATATCAAACAAATCACTGACATTATAAATGAATAATAAAATTGATTTTCCTCATTTCTATAAAAAAGGTAAAACAGTCAAAATTAAAACTCTTGACGATAATACTGAAAAGAAAGAATACGTTTTCTCTACTTCTGGTAAAGCTGGTGTTCAAACAATCGTAAATCATTGCAATAATCTCAACCAAATCATTGCAAGATGTCTTTTAAAAACTTCAAAAATAAGCCATTATCTTGGTATTTCAAAAGATATTTCTAAAGATATTTCAAAAAATAAAATACCTTTTAACCAATTTAAAAACGATTTAGCCTTTATGGTTAAAAACAATCTTGATAAAAAAGATTTTGAAAAATTCTTCGAAGTTATTGAAAGACAAAATAAATTAACTATCAAGTTAACCCAGTCTATTGACAAACATTCAATTCTTTTAGAAAACTCTTTAAAAAACAACCAATTTGTTGAAGAAGTCGCCAAAAAGGCAAATATTGAGGGCACTCTTAAGGAAACCAACATTAAGATCACTAATATACATGATCAGTTAAAACAACTAATAGGATGACCTCGATACCCGAGCTCAATAAATCAATCACCTCGATACCCGAGATAAATAGATCAATCAATCTCCTTAATGAAAAAATTGATGGGCTGATTATAAACATGGACTTAACATTCAATAAATACGTAACCATTACCCAGTTGGAAGTAGCATCTGCAAAAATTATTGCAGACATTACTAAAGAGTTATCTGAAAAGATTGACTCTTGCCCATGTAATAAAGACATACTTGAGCACATCAAGAATATCTCCATCATAGAACAAAAAACCAAGCCTGGAAAATATTCAGGTCTTAAGAAATACTCACCTCCCAATCCTAGTGTTGGAAACCCTGACTTAGGAAGCTCAAAAGATTCCCAGAAAATTAACATTTTCAAGAAAGAATAAAAATGAAAGAAACAATCTCTGAACGTCTCGAGAAATATTTCTTTAACCTTCAATATGAAGATTATGATAAAACTGACCAAAAGCTTATTCAGCTTTTATCTTTAGAAACTGAAGAATGTGAAGAATTGTATCAAAAAGAACCCAAACTTTTTGATCAATATTTTAGAATGACTAAAATAAATGAACCCGATACTGAATCAGAACAAGAAGATAATTTTAAAACAAATACAAAGACTGTTAAGTTCGAATATTCAGATATGGAAGATGATGAAGCAGAATCTTCTTATACAGCCACAAGAAGAGGCAAAAAAAAAAAAGAAATACGAGTTCAAAATGCCTGTCCACAATGGAATTCCAAATAGTGGCCAAGGACCCAATACGATCAATGTACTCAATATTGATTGTATCCAAGATTTAAAACTCAGAGAAAGAGTTGTAGAAAAATGGGTTACTGAGATTTCACTAATCTTACAAACAAATCCAGATGAATTTGAAAAAGCAAAAAATGTTCTACTACTTTTAGAACACAAAACTGATGGAATCGTGCAGAAATTCCTAAGAAACAATAATTGGAATGAAGAACTACATGGCTCAGATCTTTTTGATAATCTCATAAATGTCATATACACTACTTTCTTAGGTCTTGATTATATTTCTAATAAAGACTTCACCATTAATAAGAAGGTTGACATAGCAAGAGTTTCAATGACTAAACTCCAATTACATGATATTAGTCTTCTCGACAAATACACATGTATGTATGAATCATATTTGTATGATATTCCACAGAGAAGTGAATATGCGCAATGGATATCTGCTTATCTCATGAAAATTCCAATTATTGGAGAAACCTGTACAGACAGATGGAAAAAAGAAGCTACTGGAGAAATCCAGCAAACCAGTCTTTCTTACGCAACAAAAATTGCAAAAGAAGAAATTGATAGAATCTGTCAAGACAGATATAAACAACAAAAGCTTAAAACTATAAGCAAAGATTGTTGTAGCATTCTCTCTGATTTCAAAAACTTTGATATTGGAAAGAAAAATTATACTAAGAAAAAGCATAAAAACAAAAAGAAATACAAATCTTTTTGGAAAAAGAAAAGAAGAAAATTTTCACCAGGAAAATACTTCAAGAAACCATCAAAAGAAACACCTAAGAAAACTACTTCTTGTCCGCAAGGAAAGAAAAAATGTAGGTGTTGGATCTGCAATGAAGAAGGACACTACGCAAACGAATGTCCAAATAGAAAAAAATACCCTGACAAAGTCAAGGTTTTACAAACCGCTAACAATGGAGGCTATGAAGCTCTTGAAGAAGAGTATGATGGTACGCAACATGTTTTTATATATCATGTTGAAACAGAATCTTCATCAGACACTGAAGAATACGAATCAACAACGGATGACTCAGACTAGTCCCATACATACCTCGCTTTTCAGGGAGGAGGAGATTAACCATTTTTGCGTAAACCTCCAGAAGATTGATGATTCCCTTATCATGAATCTTACTAATCCAAACTCTATTTATGTTTCTGCCTTCCTTAACTTTAAAGGATATAAAAAATTTAGAGTACATTGTTTTGTAGACACAGGTGCATCTTTATGTCTTGCAAGCAAATTCATCATTCCGGATGAACTCTGGGAAAACGCTCCCAAAGAAATTAGTGCCACTATTGCAAATGGTGAAACCATAAAAATTAATAAAGTTTGTAGAAATATTAATCTCGAACTTTCAGGAGAACATTTCAATGTTCCCACTATTTACCAACAAAATTCAGGAATTGATATCATAATTGGTAACAACTTCTGTCAAGTCTATGGACCATTCATACAATGGATAGATAGAATTGCCTTTCATCTTAATAATGATATGGTAATTATAAAAAAGGTTACAGAGGCCTATAGCAAAGGAAAACCAGGTTTTCTTGAAACTCAAGAAAAAGGTTCTAAAGAAAAACAAATTCCAGGTACTAATATAACTCATGAAGAGATTAATAAAGAAAGGATTATTTCTATTCAAACTACCAGGTTCAAACAGATTGAAGATCTTCTTGAAAAAGTTTGTTCTGAAAATCCTATTGATCCAAATAAAACCAAAGGATGGATGAAAGCTTCAATCAAGCTTATTGATCCCAAAACGGTTATTAGAGAAAAACCTATGGTTTACTCTCTACAAGATAGAGAAGAATTTTCCAAACAAATCAAAGAATTACTTGATATGAGACTAATTATAGAATCAAAATCCCCTCATATGTCTCCTGCCTTTCTTGTCAATAAAGAAGCAGAGAAAAGAAGAGGAAAGAAGCGAATGGT
Organism: Lactuca serriola; assembly: GCF_051521515.1. Classification (NCBI taxonomy): domain Eukaryota; kingdom Viridiplantae; phylum Streptophyta; class Magnoliopsida; order Asterales; family Asteraceae; genus Lactuca; species Lactuca serriola. The sequence goes on from NW_027629679.1 coordinate 94,713, forward strand.
TGTTAACTACAAAGCAATCAATGATGCAACTATTGGAGACTCACATAATCTCCCCAATATGCACGAACTCTTGACTCTTCTACGAGGAAAAAACATTTATTCAAGTTTCGACTGCAAGTCAGGTTTCTGGCAAGTTCTACTTGATGAAGAATCGCAGCTTCTCACTGCCTTCACATGTCCTGATGGACTCTTTCAATGGAAAGTACTACCCTTTGGGCTTAAACAAGCTCCTAGTATTTTTCAAAGACACATGCAGAATGCTCTTCGAGGCCTTGAAGGTTTCTGCACTGTATACGTTGATGACATCATGATCTTCAGCAAAAATGAACAAGAACACTATGTTCATGTCACACAGGTTCTCAGAACTATTTTAAAATATGGTATAATACTTTCAAAAAAGAAAGCTCATCTTTTCAAAACAAAAATCAATTTTTTAGGTTTAGAAATAAATGAAGGTACCCATTGTCCTCAAAAACATATTCTTGAACATTTACATGACTTTCCAAATGTTTTAGAAGACAAAAAGCAACTACAAAGATTTCTTGGTGTTTTAACTTATGCTGAAACATATATTGAAAAACTTGCAGCCATGAGAAAACCTTTACAGGCAAAATTAAAAAAAGATGTCATTTGGAATTGGTCAAATGCTGATACAGACTACATCAAAAAGATAAAGAAAGTTTTAATCAATTTTCCAAAACTTTATCTTCCAAACATTGAAGACAGTTTAATTATTGAAACTGATGCTTCTGATGAATTTTGGGGAGGTGTTTTAAAAGCTAAAAACCCCAAAAACGAAGAACAAATTTGCAGGTACACCTCTGGCAGTTTCAAAGCAGCTGAGAAAAACTACCATAGCAATGAAAAAGAATTACTCGCTGTAAAAAGAGTTATTACAAAATTCTCTGTATATTTAACACCAGTAAATTTCCTGGTTCGTACAGATAATAAAAATTTTACTTATTTCCTCCGAACTAAGATTGCAGGAGATAACAAATTAGGCCGGCTAATACGTTGGCAAGAGTGGTTTTCACGATATACTTTCACTGTTGAACATCTCGCAGGAAACAAAAACGTACTGGCAGACTGCCTCACCCGTGACTTCAGGTATACCTTACATCATCCATGATCTCACTCGCTCCTCTCGAGCCCTATAAAAGGATATGATCCTCAAGACATATTTCCTCACAAAAACTTCACCTACAAAAAAGAGAGGGGGAGATTAGAGAAAAAAGTAAACAAAAATTTGAGTTTACAAAAATGGAAGACCTCAACACTTTGAGGATGAAGAAACAAATGCTCCTCATAGAGCTATCTGCAATTGAGCAGAAAATCAACTTGTATGAACAAGTAACAACGGTCACCAATGTACCGGAAAGCGAAAGCTCAAAAACAAAGGCTATTCCAGTGCAAACGGCACCTGGTAAAGAATCAACAAATCCGTTGAAAGCTGATGCTTTGCTAAAAAGCATAATAAAGGAGACAGCTACTCCTCTTCCTGATGGAAAAACTAGCTTGTTGGTTGATACCAATCCTTGTACTGAAGGAATCAGTAAAATGACAACCTTGTCACCCATTAACAAATCTGTGCAGGAGTTTACACCAGATTACAAAAAAGCTCTTAACAAAGAAGCTGAAAGATTTTATGTAATCTACAAAGGACCTCATGCCGGTGTTCATACTGACTGGGGAATTACAGAAACATTCTGTAAAGTTGATAAAGTTACTTGCAAAAAATTCAGAAATGAAGCATCTGCAAGATTAAGCCTTGCCACTTATCAAGACGATACAAGCAAGACTAACCAACCACTTCTTCGACCAAAAATTCATAAAGTCAAAGAAGCTCACAGAGACCAAAGGTTTGACGTTCCAAATAACGCTCAACAAATGGTTAACTATCCTGAAATCTCTTTCGAAGACTTCAGAACAATCTGGAAGAAAGCAAGAGCTGCATGCCCAGAAGACCTTGTTCATGAAAAGTTTTTCACTACGGACAAGAAAACAAAAAGTCTGTTCAACTTCCTCGAAGGATCAGATGCAAAATTAGTATACCAAGCCTTTCAAGCTGGACTAATCGACAATATCTACCCAAGTTGCAACCTTCAAGAACTCATTTTCTTCCCAAGCAACATGGTAGAATCCATTAAAAACTTTCGAAAGAAAGTACTTAAAGCAAAAGATAATCCGATCTACATCAGATGCATCTCTTCACTCCCAGAATGGATTCAAGAATCAACTCTTTCTCCATACCACTTTCTGGAAATTGGTCTTTCTAAAGCCAATAGAGATATTGAACAATCTCAACCAATGGAAGACAAAGATCTACCTTTTACAGAGATTCTTCATCCCAATCGCATCAATGGTTTAAGAAGAATATCAGAAAAAATCATCGAGATTATCTCTGGTTCAAAAAAGAAGATTAATTATACCGACTCGCATTGTATAATTACAAGCTGGAGTTACAACAACACCAGCCAAGAAGATCTTCGTCAAGCCTCCAAGTTTGGCGAAAAATTCATGAACAATAGCATGGAAGTATCCAATGCTACACGCCAACACTTCTGCCGACATGCAGAACAACTTTTTGAAGAACATCTTTGTCACTTTTGCGAAAGCAAAGATTCGGAGACAATGGAGGGACCCCCCTCTGAAGATGACAAATCATCATCATCTTAAAGAAAGATGCTTCACGTGTCAAATGGCCCCAGCCACTCGAAATAATAATGCCCTTCTTCATTATTAGAAGCTTTCTAGCTGTCCACAATAATGTAATCTTTAGTGGATAAAAACGTCATGCCTGACATTTTAGGCAAGGATCAGACCCTCTCAATGTATCTATAAATTGAGAGTTATGTTTTGTTTTAGGGACATCGGAATAACGAGTGCAAGAAAAAAAAAAAAAAAAAAAAAAAAAAAACACTCTCTATCTAGTAAATTTTCAGTTCAATGTCTAGTGAGTAATTCCTCCCTTAGAAGGGGAAAAATGTAAAATATTGTAAGAGTCTTCCCTTTTTGGGAACTCTGTTATCAATAAATCTTTGTTTTGTTATTTTTGAGTGTTCATACAATTTAGAGTGATGAAACTTGTAAGTGACAGAGTGTCAGGTCGACGATGATTAACAGTACCACAGGCACCATGCCAACAGGGAAAGCAACCACACAGACCAATGAACGACACAGGCTGGCTTGAATAGTTTCTATCTATGTAAGTATAACACTCACTACATCACAATTACACATTTATTGATACAAGAGTCTTCTTTTCACAATTTTTATATTTATTCCCTTCTTTGTTAAAACATAAATTCCGTACACATCCACACACCCAAGAGTTTTCTTGAGGATTTATGTCGCAGACTTGGGATGAAGAATCTCTGTAAAAGGTAGATCTTTGTCTTCCATTGGTTGAGATTGTTCAATATCTCTATTGGCTTTAGAAAGACCAATTTCCAGAAAGTGGTATGGAGAAAGAGTTGATTCTTGAATCCATTCTGGGAGTGAAGAGATGCATCTGATGTAGATCGGATTATCTTTTGCTTTAAGTACTTTCTTTCGAAAGTTTTTAATGGATTCTACCATGTTGCTTGGGAAGAAAATGAGTTCTTGAAGGTTGCAACTTGGGTAGATATTGTCGATTAGTCCAGCTTGAAAGGCTTGGTATACTAATTTTGCATCTGATCCTTCGAGGAAGTTGAACAGACTTTTTGTTTTCTTGTCCGTAGTGAAAAACTTTTCATGAACAAGGTCTTCTGGGCATGCAGCTCTTGCTTTCTTCCAGATTGTTCTGAAGTCTTCGAAAGAGATTTCAGGATAGTTAACCATTTGTTGAGCGTTATTTGGAACGTCAAACCTTTGGTCTCTGTGAGCTTCTTTGACTTTATGAATTTTTGGTCGAAGAAGTGGTTGGTTAGTCTTGCTTGTATCGTCTTGATAAGTGGCAAGGCTTAATCTTGCAGATGCTTCATTTCTGAATTTTTTGCAAGTAACTTTATCAACTTTACAGAATGTTTCTGTAATTCCCCAGTCAGTATGAACACCGGCATGAGGTCCTTTGTAGATTACATAAAATCTTTCAGCTTCTTTGTTAAGAGCTTTTTTGTAATCTGGTGTAAACTCCTGCACAGATTTGTTAATGGGTGACAAGGTTGTCATTTTACTGATTCCTTCAGTACAAGGATTGGTATCAACCAACAAGCTAGTTTTTCCATCAGGAAGAGGAGTAGCTGTCTCCTTTATTATGCTTTTTAGCAAAGCATCAGCTTTCAACGGATTTGTTGATTCTTTACCAGGTGCCGTTTGCACTGGAATAGCCTTTGTTTTTGAGCTTTCGCTTTCCGGTACATTGGTGACCGTTGTTACTTGTTCATACAAGTTGATTTTCTGCTCAATTGCAGATAGCTCTATGAGGAGCATTTGTTTCTTCATCCTCAAAGTGTTGAGGTCTTCCATTTTTGTAAACTCAAATTTTTGTTTACTTTTTTCTCTAATCTCCCCCTCTCTTTTTTGTAGGTGAAGTTTTTGTGAGGAAATATGTCTTGAGGATCATATCCTTTTATAGGGCTCGAGAGGAGCGAGTGAGATCATGGATGATGTAAGGTATACCTGAAGTCACGGGTGAGGCAGTCTGCCAGTACGTTTTTGTTTCCTGCGAGATGTTCAACAGTGAAAGTATATCGTGAAAACCACTCTTGCCAACGTATTAGCCGGCCTAATTTGTTATCTCCTGCAATCTTAGTTCGGAGGAAATAAGTAAAATTTTTATTATCTGTACGAACCAGGAAATTTACTGGTGTTAAATATACAGAGAATTTTGTAATAACTCTTTTTACAGCGAGTAATTCTTTTTCATTGCTATGGTAGTTTTTCTCAGCTGCTTTGAAACTGCCAGAGGTGTACCTGCAAATTTGTTCTTCGTTTTTGGGGTTTTTAGCTTTTAAAACACCTCCCCAAAATTCATCAGAAGCATCAGTTTCAATAATTAAACTGTCTTCAATGTTTGGAAGATAAAGTTTTGGAAAATTGATTAAAACTTTCTTTATCTTTTTGATGTAGTCTGTATCAGCATTTGACCAATTCCAAATGACATCTTTTTTTAATTTTGCCTGTAAAGGTTTTCTCATGGCTGCAAGTTTTTCAATATATGTTTCAGCATAAGTTAAAACACCAAGAAATCTTTGTAGTTGCTTTTTGTCTTCTAAAACATTTGGAAAGTCATGTAAATGTTCAAGAATATGTTTTTGAGGACAATGGGTACCTTCATTTATTTCTAAACCTAAAAAATTGATTTTTGTTTTGAAAAGATGAGCTTTCTTTTTTGAAAGTATTATACCATATTTTAAAATAGTTCTGAGAACCTGTGTGACATGAACATAGTGTTCTTGTTCATTTTTGCTGAAGATCATGATGTCATCAACGTATACAGTGCAGAAACCTTCAAGGCCTCGAAGAGCATTCTGCATGTGTCTTTGAAAAATACTAGGAGCTTGTTTAAGCCCAAAGGGTAGTACTTTCCATTGAAAGAGTCCATCAGGACATGTGAAGGCAGTGAGAAGCTGCGATTCTTCATCAAGTAGAACTTGCCAGAAACCTGACTTGCAGTCGAAACTTGAATAAATGTTTTTTCCTCGTAGAAGAGTCAAGAGTTCGTGCATATTGGGGAGATTATGTGAGTCTCCAATAGTTGCATCATTGATTGCTTTGTAGTTAACAACCATTCGCTTCTTTCCTCTTCTTTTCTCTGCTTCTTTATTGACAAGAAAGGCAGGAGACATATGAGGGGATTTTGATTCTATAATTAGTCTCATATCAAGTAATTCTTTGATTTGTTTGGAAAATTCTTCTCTATCTTGTAGAGAGTAAACCATAGGTTTTTCTCTAATAACCGTTTTGGGATCAATAAGCTTGATTGAAGCTTTCATCCATCCTTTGGTTTTATTTGGATCAATAGGATTTTCAGAACAAACTTTTTCAAGAAGATCTTCAATCTGTTTGAACCTGGTAGTTTGAATAGAAATAATCCTTTCTTTATTAATCTCTTCATGAGTTATATTAGTACCTGGAATTTGTTTTTCTTTAGAACCTTTTTCTTGAGTTTCAAGAAAACCTGGTTTTCCTTTGCTATAGGCCTCTGTAACCTTTTTTATAATTACCATATCATTATTAAGATGAAAGGCAATTCTATCTATCCATTGTATGAATGGTCCATAGACTTGACAGAAGTTGTTACCAATTATGATATCAATTCCTGAATTTTGTTGGTAAATAGTGGGAACATTGAAATGTTCTCCTGAAAGTTCGAGATTAATATTTCTACAAACTTTATTAATTTTTATGGTTTCACCATTTGCAATAGTGGCACTAATTTCTTTGGGAGCGTTTTCCCAGAGTTCATCCGGAATGATGAATTTGCTTGCAAGACATAAAGATGCACCTGTGTCTACAAAACAATGTACTCTAAATTTTTTATATCCTTTAAAGTTAAGGAAGGCAGAAACATAAATAGAGTTTGGATTAGTAAGATTCATGATAAGGGAATCATCAATCTTCTGGAGGTTTACGCAAAAATGGTTAATCTCCTCCTCCCTGAAAAGCGAGGTATGTATGGGACTAGTCTGAGTCATCCGTTGTTGATTCGTATTCTTCAGTGTCTGATGAAGATTCTGTTTCAACATGATATATAAAAACATGTTGCGTACCATCATACTCTTCTTCAAGAGCTTCATAGCCTCCATTGTTAGCGGTTTGTAAAACCTTGACTTTGTCAGGGTATTTTTTTCTATTTGGACATTCGTTTGCGTAGTGTCCTTCTTCATTGCAGATCCAACACCTACATTTTTTCTTTCCTTGCGGACAAGAAGTAGTTTTCTTAGGTGTTTCTTTTGATGGTTTCTTGAAGTATTTTCCTGGTGAAAATTTTCTTCTTTTCTTTTTCCAAAAAGATTTGTATTTCTTTTTGTTTTTATGCTTTTTCTTAGTATAATTTTTCTTTCCAATATCAAAGTTTTTGAAATCAGAGAGAATGCTACAACAATCTTTGCTTATAGTTTTAAGCTTTTGTTGTTTATATCTGTCTTGACAGATTCTATCAATTTCTTCTTTTGCAATTTTTGTTGCGTAAGAAAGACTGGTTTGCTGGATTTCTCCAGTAGCTTCTTTTTTCCATCTGTCTGTACAGGTTTCTCCAATAATTGGAATTTTCATGAGATAAGCAGATATCCATTGCGCATATTCACTTCTCTGTGGAATATCATACAAATATGATTCATACATACATGTGTATTTGTCGAGAAGACTAATATCATGTAATTGGAGTTTAGTCATTGAAACTCTTGCTATGTCAACCTTCTTATTAATGGTGAAGTCTTTATTAGAAATATAATCAAGACCTAAGAAAGTAGTGTATATGACATTTATGAGATTATCAAAAAGATCTGAGCCATGTAGTTCTTCATTCCAATTATTGTTTCTTAGGAATTTCTGCACGATTCCATCAGTTTTGTGTTCTAAAAGTAGTAGAACATTTTTTGCTTTTTCAAATTCATCTGGATTTGTTTGTAAGATTAGTGAAATCTCAGTAACCCATTTTTCTACAACTCTTTCTCTGAGTTTTAAATCTTGGATACAATCAATATTGAGTACATTGATCGTATTGGGTCCTTGGCCACTATTTGGAATTCCATTGTGGACAGGCATTTTGAACTCGTATTTCTTTTTATTGCCTCTTCTTGTGGCTGTATAAGAAGATTCTGCTTCATCATCTTCCATATCTGAATATTCGAACTTAACAGTCTTTGTATTTGTTTTAAAATTATCTTCTTGTTCTGATTCAGTATCGGGTTCATTTATTTTAGTCATTCTAAAATATTGATCAAAAAGTTTGGGTTCTTTTTGATACAATTCTTCACATTCTTCAGTTTCTAAAGATAAAAGCTGAATAAGCTTTTGGTCAGTTTTATCATAATCTTCATATTGAAGGTTAAAGAAATATTTCTCGAGACGTTCAGAGATTGTTTCTTTCATTTTTATTCTTTCTTGAAAATGTTAATTTTCTGGGAATCTTTTGAGCTTCCTAAGTCAGGGTTTCCAACACTAGGATTGGGAGGTGAGTATTTCTTAAGACCTGAATATTTTCCAGGCTTGGTTTTTTGTTCTATGATGGAGATATTCTTGATGTGCTCAAGTATGTCTTTATTACATGGGCAAGAGTCAATCTTTTCAGATAACTCTTTAGTAATGTCTGCAATAATTTTTGCAGATGCTACTTCCAACTGGGTAATGGTTACGTATTTATTGAATGTTAAGTCCATGTTTATAATCAGCCCATCAATTTTTTCATTAAGGAGATTGATTGATCTATTTATCTCGGGTATCGAGGTGATTGATTTATTGAGCTCGGGTATCGAGGTCATCCTATTAGTTGTTTTAACTGATCATGTATATTAGTGATCTTAATGTTGGTTTCCTTAAGAGTGCCCTCAATATTTGCCTTTTTGGCGACTTCTTCAACAAATTGGTTGTTTTTTAAAGAGTTTTCTAAAAGAATTGAATGTTTGTCAATAGACTGGGTTAACTTGATAGTTAATTTATTTTGTCTTTCAATAACTTCGAAGAATTTTTCAAAATCTTTTTTATCAAGATTGTTTTTAACCATAAAGGCTAAATCGTTTTTAAATTGGTTAAAAGGTATTTTATTTTTTGAAATATCTTTAGAAATATCTTTTGAAATACCAAGATAATGGCTTATTTTTGAAGTTTTTAAAAGACATCTTGCAATGATTTGGTTGAGATTATTGCAATGATTTACGATTGTTTGAACACCAGCTTTACCAGAAGTAGAGAAAACGTATTCTTTCTTTTCAGTATTATCGTCAAGAGTTTTAATTTTGACTGTTTTACCTTTTTTATAGAAATGAGGAAAATCAATTTTATTATTCATTTATAATGTCAGTGATTTGTTTGATATTCTGGCGTAGACTATCAATTTTTAAAGACATGTTTCTTATTAGGTTATTATCTTTTCTCTCCGAGCTTTCTCCTATGTGGAGTGAATCCATAGAAATTCTTGGTCTAAGAGTTTCTCCTAGAGCTTTTTTATTTCTAGCTATATTTAAAACCCAAGAGTTTTCTTGAGGATTTATGTCGCAGAATTGTTTATCTTTGACATGGCCTATTTCTGAAAAGACATCATCAAGTTCGATGTACTCGTCTTTCTTATAGTCTATGCTATGGTGACTGTTGGTCAGGGCATATCCTATGGTGACTGTTGGTCAGGGCATATCCTATGAGATATGTTATGGTGAAAGGTTTATCACCTGGACTCATTAGGTCACTTCTTTCAAAGTGATGTATAAAAGATAAGGTTTTATCTATATTTGCAGATTTTAAATCCAGAGCAAACTTTGGATAGACTGAAAACATAAACTTTTGGTAAGCAAGGTTTCCCTTTGCAGCACCTAAGATGCAGTCCTGTCTGTCAGTAATTCTGTTGTCAATTAAGGCCATTTTTATGGGAGAATTTATTCCTGCTTGGAATTGGGATTTTAACAAAATTTTTACAGCTCCGATATGGACCATTCTAATTTTTGATCTAATCTCAACTGGAATACTTTTTAAGTTATTATGTATTTGCTCCTTAGTTAAAAGGGGTAGAAAGACAGCTCCTATTGTATCTTTTATGTCTACGGACATTTCTTTAGTACTAACAAAGTAGAAAATTTCATTTTTCCTTTTAAGGGGATTTAGAATACTAAGTTTAGAAGGAACATTTTTGAAAATGTTTTCTTTCTTTATTTTTAAATCAATTTTCTTAACTCTAGAGAGAAGGTCTTGTTTTATTAAAAGATTTGCATGAAAGCCGTCTTCATCTTCAACATAAGTTAAGATTTGTTTTTCTTCTGAATTATTTTCTTCAGTGTTGTTGAAAATTTCATTATTCATTTTAAGAAAAGCTAACAGGTTAAAATAAACTTTCTGAGTTTTGAAACTAATTTTTTATTTCTATCAAGATGTTCTTGATGTACTTTTTGCTTATGCAGGAGATACATACGTATATTAACCAAGTTTGGTATATATTCGTTAGTATGTTTATTTTGTGCTTGTAGAATTCTGAAATCTATATGCACCAAGTCTTTTTTATTATTGAAAAGTATTTCTTTATGTTGAGAGATTTCAATCTCTTTATTATGAATATGTTCAAACTTTACTCTGTAAAGTGTTTTATTATAATGTAATGCCATATTTATCAAGGCTCTGATACCAGAGTAAAACACTTTACAGAGTAAAGTTTGAACATATTCATAATAAAGAGATTGAAATCTCTCAACATAAAGAAATACTTTTCAATAATAAAAAAGACTTGGTGCATATAGATTTCAGAATTCTACAAGCACAAAATAAACATACTAACGAATATATACCAAACTTGGTTAATATACGTATGTATCTCCTGCATAAGCAAAAAGTACATCAAGAACATCTTGATAGAAATAAAAAATTAGTTTCAAAACTCAGAAAGTTTATTTTAACCTGTTAGCTTTTCTTAAAATGAATAATGAAATTTTCAACAACACTGAAGAAAATAATTCAGAAGAAAAACAAATCTTAACTTATGTTGAAGATGAAGACGGCTTTCATGCAAATCTTTTAATAAAACAAGACCTTCTCTCTAGAGTTAAGAAAATTGATTTAAAAATAAAGAAAGAAAACATTTTCAAAAATGTTCCTTCTAAACTTAGTATTCTAAATCCCCTTAAAAGGAAAAATGAAATTTTCTACTTTGTTAGTACTAAAGAAATGTCCGTAGACATAAAAGATACAATAGGAGCTGTCTTTCTACCCCTTTTAACTAAGGAGCAAATACATAATAACTTAAAAAGTATTCCAGTTGAGATTAGATCAAAAATTAGAATGGTCCATATCGGAGCTGTAAAAATTTTGTTAAAATCCCAATTCCAAGCAGGAATAAATTCTCCCATAAAAATGGCCTTAATTGACAACAGAATTACTGACAGACAGGACTGCATCTTAGGTGCTGCAAAGGGAAACCTTGCTTACCAAAAGTTTATGTTTTCAGTCTATCCAAAGTTTGCTCTGGATTTAAAATCTGCAAATATAGATAAAACCTTATCTTTTATACATCACTTTGAAAGAAGTGACCTAATGAGTCCAGGTGATAAACCTTTCACCATAACATATCTCATAGGATATGCCCTGACCAACAGTCACCATAGCATAGACTATAAGAAAGACGAGTACATCGAACTTGATGATGTCTTTTCAGAAATAGGCCATGTCAAAGATAAACAATTCTGCGACATAAATCCTCAAGAAAACTCTTGGGTTTTAAATATAGCTAGAAATAAAAAAGCTCTAGGAGAAACTCTTAGACCAAGAATTTCTATGGATTCACTCCACATAGGAGAAAGCTCGGAGAGAAAAGATAATAACCTAATAAGAAACATGTCTTTAAAAATTGATAGTCTACGCCAGAATATCAAACAAATCACTGACATTATAAATGAATAATAAAATTGATTTTCCTCATTTCTATAAAAAAGGTAAAACAGTCAAAATTAAAACTCTTGACGATAATACTGAAAAGAAAGAATACGTTTTCTCTACTTCTGGTAAAGCTGGTGTTCAAACAATCGTAAATCATTGCAATAATCTCAACCAAATCATTGCAAGATGTCTTTTAAAAACTTCAAAAATAAGCCATTATCTTGGTATTTCAAAAGATATTTCTAAAGATATTTCAAAAAATAAAATACCTTTTAACCAATTTAAAAACGATTTAGCCTTTATGGTTAAAAACAATCTTGATAAAAAAGATTTTGAAAAATTCTTCGAAGTTATTGAAAGACAAAATAAATTAACTATCAAGTTAACCCAGTCTATTGACAAACATTCAATTCTTTTAGAAAACTCTTTAAAAAACAACCAATTTGTTGAAGAAGTCGCCAAAAAGGCAAATATTGAGGGCACTCTTAAGGAAACCAACATTAAGATCACTAATATACATGATCAGTTAAAACAACTAATAGGATGACCTCGATACCCGAGCTCAATAAATCAATCACCTCGATACCCGAGATAAATAGATCAATCAATCTCCTTAATGAAAAAATTGATGGGCTGATTATAAACATGGACTTAACATTCAATAAATACGTAACCATTACCCAGTTGGAAGTAGCATCTGCAAAAATTATTGCAGACATTACTAAAGAGTTATCTGAAAAGATTGACTCTTGCCCATGTAATAAAGACATACTTGAGCACATCAAGAATATCTCCATCATAGAACAAAAAACCAAGCCTGGAAAATATTCAGGTCTTAAGAAATACTCACCTCCCAATCCTAGTGTTGGAAACCCTGACTTAGGAAGCTCAAAAGATTCCCAGAAAATTAACATTTTCAAGAAAGAATAAAAATGAAAGAAACAATCTCTGAACGTCTCGAGAAATATTTCTTTAACCTTCAATATGAAGATTATGATAAAACTGACCAAAAGCTTATTCAGCTTTTATCTTTAGAAACTGAAGAATGTGAAGAATTGTATCAAAAAGAACCCAAACTTTTTGATCAATATTTTAGAATGACTAAAATAAATGAACCCGATACTGAATCAGAACAAGAAGATAATTTTAAAACAAATACAAAGACTGTTAAGTTCGAATATTCAGATATGGAAGATGATGAAGCAGAATCTTCTTATACAGCCACAAGAAGAGGCAATAAAAAGAAATACGAGTTCAAAATGCCTGTCCACAATGGAATTCCAAATAGTGGCCAAGGACCCAATACGATCAATGTACTCAATATTGATTGTATCCAAGATTTAAAACTCAGAGAAAGAGTTGTAGAAAAATGGGTTACTGAGATTTCACTAATCTTACAAACAAATCCAGATGAATTTGAAAAAGCAAAAAATGTTCTACTACTTTTAGAACACAAAACTGATGGAATCGTGCAGAAATTCCTAAGAAACAATAATTGGAATGAAGAACTACATGGCTCAGATCTTTTTGATAATCTCATAAATGTCATATACACTACTTTCTTAGGTCTTGATTATATTTCTAATAAAGACTTCACCATTAATAAGAAGGTTGACATAGCAAGAGATTCAATGACTAAACTCCAATTACATGATATTAGTCTTCTCGACAAATACACATGTATGTATGAATCATATTTGTATGATATTCCACAGAGAAGTGAATATGCGCAATGGATATCTGCTTATCTCATGAAAATTCCAATTATTGGAGAAACCTGTACAGACAGATGGAAAAAAGAAGCTACTGGAGAAATCCAGCAAACCAGTCTTTCTTACGCAACAAAAATTGCAAAAGAAGAAATTGATAGAATCTGTCAAGACAGATATAAACAACAAAAGCTTAAAACTATAAGCAAAGATTGTTGTAGCATTCTCTCTGATTTCAAAAACTTTGATATTGGAAAGAAAAATTATACTAAGAAAAAGCATAAAAACAAAAAGAAATACAAATCTTTTTGGAAAAAGAAAAGAAGAAAATTTTCACCAGGAAAATACTTCAAGAAACCATCAAAAGAAACACCTAAGAAAACTACTTCTTGTCCGCAAGGAAAGAAAAAATGTAGGTGTTGGATCTGCAATGAAGAAGGACACTACGCAAACGAATGTCCAAATAGAAAAAAATACCCTGACAAAGTCAAGGTTTTACAAACCGCTAACAATGGAGGCTATGAAGCTCTTGAAGAAGAGTATGATGGTACGCAACATGTTTTTATATATCATGTTGAAACAGAATCTTCATCAGACACTGAAGAATACGAATCAACAACGGATGACTCAGACTAGTCCCATACATACCTCGCTTTTCAGGGAGGAGGAGATTAACCATTTTTGCGTAAACCTCCAGAAGATTGATGATTCCCTTATCATGAATCTTACTAATCCAAACTCTATTTATGTTTCTGCCTTCCTTAACTTTAAAGGATATAAAAAATTTAGAGTACATTGTTTTGTAGACACAGGTGCATCTTTATGTCTTGCAAGCAAATTCATCATTCCGGATGAACTCTGGGAAAACGCTCCCAAAGAAATTAGTGCCACTATTGCAAATGGTGAAACCATAAAAATTAATAAAGTTTGTAGAAATATTAATCTCGAACTTTCAGGAGAACATTTCAATGTTCCCACTATTTACCAACAAAATTCAGGAATTGATATCATAATTGGTAACAACTTCTGTCAAGTCTATGGACCATTCATACAATGGATAGATAGAATTGCCTTTCATCTTAATAATGATATGGTAATTATAAAAAAGGTTACAGAGGCCTATAGCAAAGGAAAACCAGGTTTTCTTGAAACTCAAGAAAAAGGTTCTAAAGAAAAACAAATTCCAGGTACTAATATAACTCATGAAGAGATTAATAAAGAAAGGATTATTTCTATTCAAACTACCAGGTTCAAACAGATTGAAGATCTTCTTGAAAAAGTTTGTTCTGAAAATCCTATTGATCCAAATAAAACCAAAGGATGGATGAAAGCTTCAATCAAGCTTATTGATCCCAAAACGGTTATTAGAGAAAAACCTATGGTTTACTCTCTACAAGATAGAGAAGAATTTTCCAAACAAATCAAAGAATTACTTGATATGAGACTAATTATAGAATCAAAATCCCCTCATATGTCTCCTGCCTTTCTTGTCAATAAAGAAGCAGAGAAAAGAAGAGGAAAGAAGCGAATGGTTGTTAACTACAAAGCAATCAATGATGCAACTATTGGAGACTCACATAATCTCCCCAATATGCACGAACTCTTGACTCTTCTACGAGGAAAAAACATTTATTCAAGTTTCGACTGCAAGTCAGGTTTCTGGCAAGTTCTACTTGATGAAGAATCGCAGCTTCTCACTGCCTTCACATGTCCTGATGGACTCTTTCAATGGAAAGTACTACCCTTTGGGCTTAAACAAGCTCCTAGTATTTTTCAAAGACACATGCAGAATGCTCTTCGAGGCCTTGAAGGTTTCTGCACTGTATACGTTGATGACATCATGATCTTCAGCAAAAATGAACAAGAACACTATGTTCATGTCACACAGGTTCTCAGAACTATTTTAAAATATGGTATAATACTTTCAAAAAAGAAAGCTCATCTTTTCAAAACAAAAATCAATTTTTTAGGTTTAGAAATAAATGAAGGTACCCATTGTCCTCAAAAACATATTCTTGAACATTTACATGACTTTCCAAATGTTTTAGAAGACAAAAAGCAACTACAAAGATTTCTTGGTGTTTTAACTTATGCTGAAACATATATTGAAAAACTTGCAGCCATGAGAAAACCTTTACAGGCAAAATTAAAAAAAGATGTCATTTGGAATTGGTCAAATGCTGATACAGACTACATCAAAAAGATAAAGAAAGTTTTAATCAATTTTCCAAAACTTTATCTTCCAAACATTGAAGACAGTTTAATTATTGAAACTGATGCTTCTGATGAATTTTGGGGAGGTGTTTTAAAAGCTAAAAACCCCAAAAACGAAGAACAAATTTGCAGGTACACCTCTGGCAGTTTCAAAGCAGCTGAGAAAAACTACCATAGCAATGAAAAAGAATTACTCGCTGTAAAAAGAGTTATTACAAAATTCTCTGTATATTTAACACCAGTAAATTTCCTGGTTCGTACAGATAATAAAAATTTTACTTATTTCCTCCGAACTAAGATTGCAGGAGATAACAAATTAGGCCGGCTAATACGTTGGCAAGAGTGGTTTTCACGATATACTTTCACTGTTGAACATCTCGCAGGAAACAAAAACGTACTGGCAGACTGCCTCACCCGTGACTTCAGGTATACCTTACATCATCCATGATCTCACTCGCTCCTCTCGAGCCCTATAAAAGGATATGATCCTCAAGACATATTTCCTCACAAAAACTTCACCTACAAAAAAGAGAGGGGGAGATTAGAGAAAAAAGTAAACAAAAATTTGAGTTTACAAAAATGGAAGACCTCAACACTTTGAGGATGAAGAAACAAATGCTCCTCATAGAGCTATCTGCAATTGAGCAGAAAATCAACTTGTATGAACAAGTAACAACGGTCACCAATGTACCGGAAAGCGAAAGCTCAAAAACAAAGGCTATTCCAGTGCAAACGGCACCTGGTAAAGAATCAACAAATCCGTTGAAAGCTGATGCTTTGCTAAAAAGCATAATAAAGGAGACAGCTACTCCTCTTCCTGATGGAAAAACTAGCTTGTTGGTTGATACCAATCCTTGTACTGAAGGAATCAGTAAAATGACAACCTTGTCACCCATTAACAAATCTGTGCAGGAGTTTACACCAGATTACAAAAAAGCTCTTAACAAAGAAGCTGAAAGATTTTATGTAATCTACAAAGGACCTCATGCCGGTGTTCATACTGACTGGGGAATTACAGAAACATTCTGTAAAGTTGATAAAGTTACTTGCAAAAAATTCAGAAATGAAGCATCTGCAAGATTAAGCCTTGCCACTTATCAAGACGATACAAGCAAGACTAACCAACCACTTCTTCGACCAAAAATTCATAAAGTCAAAGAAGCTCACAGAGACCAAAGGTTTGACGTTCCAAATAACGCTCAACAAATGGTTAACTATCCTGAAATCTCTTTCGAAGACTTCAGAACAATCTGGAAGAAAGCAAGAGCTGCATGCCCAGAAGACCTTGTTCATGAAAAGTTTTTCACTACGGACAAGAAAACAAAAAGTCTGTTCAACTTCCTCGAAGGATCAGATGCAAAATTAGTATACCAAGCCTTTCAAGCTGGACTAATCGACAATATCTACCCAAGTTGCAACCTTCAAGAACTCATTTTCTTCCCAAGCAACATGGTAGAATCCATTAAAAACTTTCGAAAGAAAGTACTTAAAGCAAAAGATAATCCGATCTACATCAGATGCATCTCTTCACTCCCAGAATGGATTCAAGAATCAACTCTTTCTCCATACCACTTTCTGGAAATTGGTCTTTCTAAAGCCAATAGAGATATTGAACAATCTCAACCAATGGAAGACAAAGATCTACCTTTTACAGAGATTCTTCATCCCAATCGCATCAATGGTTTAAGAAGAATATCAGAAAAAATCATCGAGATTATCTCTGGTTCAAAAAAGAAGATTAATTATACCGACTCGCATTGTATAATTACAAGCTGGAGTTACAACAACACCAGCCAAGAAGATCTTCGTCAAGCCTCCAAGTTTGGCGAAAAATTCATGAACAATAGCATGGAAGTATCCAATGCTACACGCCAACACTTCTGCCGACATGCAGAACAACTTTTTGAAGAACATCTTTGTCACTTTTGCGAAAGCAAAGATTCGGAGACAATGGAGGGACCCCCCTCTGAAGATGACAAATCATCATCATCTTAAAGAAAGATGCTTCACGTGTCAAATGGCCCCAGCCACTCGAAATAATAATGCCCTTCTTCATTATTAGAAGCTTTCTAGCTGTCCACAATAATGTAATCTTTAGTGGATAAAAACGTCATGCCTGACATTTTAGGCAAGGATCAGACCCTCTCAATGTATCTATAAATTGAGAGTTATGTTTTGTTTTAGGGACATCGGAATAACGAGTGCAAGAAAAAAAAAAAAAAAAAAAAAAAAAAAACACTCTCTATCTAGTAAATTTTCAGTTCAATGTCTAGTGAGTAATTCCTCCCTTAGAAGGGGAAAAATGTAAAATATTGTAAGAGTCTTCCCTTTTTGGGAACTCTGTTATCAATAAATCTTTGTTTTGTTATTTTTGAGTGTTCATACAATTTAGAGTGATGAAACTTGTAAGTGACAGAGTGTCAGGTCGACGATGATTAACAGTACCACAGGCACCATGCCAACAGGGAAAGCAACCACACAGACCAATGAACGACACAGGCTGGCTTGAATAGTTTCTATCTATGTAAGTATAACACTCACTACATCACAATTACACATTTATTGATACAAGAGTCTTCTTTTCACAATTTTTATATTTATTCCCTTCTTTGTTAAAACATAAATTCCGTACACATCCACACACCCAATCTCTTTATTATCTTTTCTCTCCGAGCTTTCTCCTATGTGGAGTGAATCCATGGAAGATGATGAAGCAGAATCTTCTTATACAGCCACAAGAAGAGGCAATAAAAAGAAATACGAGTTCAAAATGCCTGTCCACAATGGAATTCCAAATAGTGGCCAAGGACCCAATACGATCAATGTACTCAATATTGATTGTATCCAAGATTTAAAACTCAGAGAAAGAGTTGTAGAAAAATGGGTTACTGAGATTTCACTAATCTTACAAACAAATCCAGATGAATTTGAAAAAGCAAAAAATGTTCTACTACTTTTAGAACACAAAACTGATGGAATCGTGCAGAAATTCCTAAGAAACAATAATTGGAATGAAGAACTACATGGCTCAGATCTTTTTGATAATCTCATAAATGTCATATACACTACTTTCTTAGGTCTTGATTATATTTCTAATAAAGACTTCACCATTAATAAGAAGACCACTCTGATACCAGTTTGGGTGTGTGGATGTGTACGGAATTTATGTTTTAACAAAGAAGGGAATAAATATAAAAATTGTGAAAAGAAGACTCTTGTATCAATAAATGTGTAATTGTGATGTAGTGAGTGTTATACTTACATAGATAGAAACTATTCAAGCCAGCCTGTGTCGTTCATTGGTCTGTGTGGTTGCTTTCCCTGTTGGCATGGTGCCTGTGGTACTGTTAATCATCGTCGACCTGACACTCTGTCACTTACAAGTTTCATCACTCTAAATTGTATGAACACTCAAAAATAACAAAACAAAGATTTATTGATAACAGAGTTCCCAAAAAGGGAAGACTCTTACAATATTTTACATTTTTCCCCTTCTAAGGGAGGAATTACTCACTAGACATTGAACTGAAAATTTACTAGATAGAGAGTGTTTTTTTTTTTTTTTTTTTTTTTTTTTTTCTTGCACTCGTTATTCCGATGTCCCTAAAACAAAACATAACTCTCAATTTATAGATACATTGAGAGGGTCTGATCCTTGCCTAAAATGTCAGGCATGACGTTTTTATCCACTAAAGATTACATTATTGTGGACAGCTAGAAAGCTTCTAATAATGAAGAAGGGCATTATTATTTCGAGTGGCTGGGGCCATTTGACACGTGAAGCATCTTTCTTTAAGATGATGATGATTTGTCATCTTCAGAGGGGGGTCCCTCCATTGTCTCCGAATCTTTGCTTTCGCAAAAGTGACAAAGATGTTCTTCAAAAAGTTGTTCTGCATGTCGGCAGAAGTGTTGGCGTGTAGCATTGGATACTTCCATGCTATTGTTCATGAATTTTTCGCCAAACTTGGAGGCTTGACGAAGATCTTCTTGGCTGGTGTTGTTGTAACTCCAGCTTGTAATTATACAATGCGAGTCGGTATAATTAATCTTCTTTTTTGAACCAGAGATAATCTCGATGATTTTTTCTGATATTCTTCTTAAACCATTGATGCGATTGGGATGAAGAATCTCTGTAAAAGGTAGATCTTTGTCTTCCATTGGTTGAGATTGTTCAATATCTCTATTGGCTTTAGAAAGACCAATTTCCAGAAAGTGGTATGGAGAAAGAGTTGATTCTTGAATCCATTCTGGGAGTGAAGAGATGCATCTGATGTAGATCGGATTATCTTTTGCTTTAAGTACTTTCTTTCGAAAGTTTTTAATGGATTCTACCATGTTGCTTGGGAAGAAAATGAGTTCTTGAAGGTTGCAACTTGGGTAGATATTGTCGATTAGTCCAGCTTGAAAGGCTTGGTATACTAATTTTGCATCTGATCCTTCGAGGAAGTTGAACAGACTTTTTGTTTTCTTGTCCGTAGTGAAAAACTTTTCATGAACAAGGTCTTCTGGGCATGCAGCTCTTGCTTTCTTCCAGATTGTTCTGAAGTCTTCGAAAGAGATTTCAGGATAGTTAACCATTTGTTGAGCGTTATTTGGAACGTCAAACCTTTGGTCTCTGTGAGCTTCTTTGACTTTATGAATTTTTGGTCGAAGAAGTGGTTGGTTAGTCTTGCTTGTATCGTCTTGATAAGTGGCAAGGCTTAATCTTGCAGATGCTTCATTTCTGAATTTTTTGCAAGTAACTTTATCAACTTTACAGAATGTTTCTGTAATTCCCCAGTCAGTATGAACACCGGCATGAGGTCCTTTGTAGATTACATAAAATCTTTCAGCTTCTTTGTTAAGAGCTTTTTTGTAATCTGGTGTAAACTCCTGCACAGATTTGTTAATGGGTGACAAGGTTGTCATTTTACTGATTCCTTCAGTACAAGGATTGGTATCAACCAACAAGCTAGTTTTTCCATCAGGAAGAGGAGTAGCTGTCTCCTTTATTATGCTTTTTAGCAAAGCATCAGCTTTCAACGGATTTGTTGATTCTTTACCAGGTGCCGTTTGCACTGGAATAGCCTTTGTTTTTGAGCTTTCGCTTTCCGGTACATTGGTGACCGTTGTTACTTGTTCATACAAGTTGATTTTCTGCTCAATTGCAGATAGCTCTATGAGGAGCATTTGTTTCTTCATCCTCAAAGTGTTGAGGTCTTCCATTTTTGTAAACTCAAATTTTTGTTTACTTTTTTCTCTAATCTCCCCCTCTCTTTTTTGTAGGTGAAGTTTTTGTGAGGAAATATGTCTTGAGGATCATATCCTTTTATAGGGCTCGAGAGGAGCGAGTGAGATCATGGATGATGTAAGGTATACCTGAAGTCACGGGTGAGGCAGTCTGCCAGTACGTTTTTGTTTCCTGCGAGATGTTCAACAGTGAAAGTATATCGTGAAAACCACTCTTGCCAACGTATTAGCCGGCCTAATTTGTTATCTCCTGCAATCTTAGTTCGGAGGAAATAAGTAAAATTTTTATTATCTGTACGAACCAGGAAATTTACTGGTGTTAAATATACAGAGAATTTTGTAATAACTCTTTTTACAGCGAGTAATTCTTTTTCATTGCTATGGTAGTTTTTCTCAGCTGCTTTGAAACTGCCAGAGGTGTACCTGCAAATTTGTTCTTCGTTTTTGGGGTTTTTAGCTTTTAAAACACCTCCCCAAAATTCATCAGAAGCATCAGTTTCAATAATTAAACTGTCTTCAATGTTTGGAAGATAAAGTTTTGGAAAATTGATTAAAACTTTCTTTATCTTTTTGATGTAGTCTGTATCAGCATTTGACCAATTCCAAATGACATCTTTTTTTAATTTTGCCTGTAAAGGTTTTCTCATGGCTGCAAGTTTTTCAATATATGTTTCAGCATAAGTTAAAACACCAAGAAATCTTTGTAGTTGCTTTTTGTCTTCTAAAACATTTGGAAAGTCATGTAAATGTTCAAGAATATGTTTTTGAGGACAATGGGTACCTTCATTTATTTCTAAACCTAAAAAATTGATTTTTGTTTTGAAAAGATGAGCTTTCTTTTTTGAAAGTATTATACCATATTTTAAAATAGTTCTGAGAACCTGTGTGACATGAACATAGTGTTCTTGTTCATTTTTGCTGAAGATCATGATGTCATCAACGTATACAGTGCAGAAACCTTCAAGGCCTCGAAGAGCATTCTGCATGTGTCTTTGAAAAATACTAGGAGCTTGTTTAAGCCCAAAGGGTAGTACTTTCCATTGAAAGAGTCCATCAGGACATGTGAAGGCAGTGAGAAGCTGCGATTCTTCATCAAGTAGAACTTGCCAGAAACCTGACTTGCAGTCGAAACTTGAATAAATGTTTTTTCCTCGTAGAAGAGTCAAGAGTTCGTGCATATTGGGGAGATTATGTGAGTCTCCAATAGTTGCATCATTGATTGCTTTGTAGTTAACAACCATTCGCTTCTTTCCTCTTCTTTTCTCTGCTTCTTTATTGACAAGAAAGGCAGGAGACATATGAGGGGATTTTGATTCTATAATTAGTCTCATATCAAGTAATTCTTTGATTTGTTTGGAAAATTCTTCTCTATCTTGTAGAGAGTAAACCATAGGTTTTTCTCTAATAACCGTTTTGGGATCAATAAGCTTGATTGAAGCTTTCATCCATCCTTTGGTTTTATTTGGATCAATAGGATTTTCAGAACAAACTTTTTCAAGAAGATCTTCAATCTGTTTGAACCTGGTAGTTTGAATAGAAATAATCCTTTCTTTATTAATCTCTTCATGAGTTATATTAGTACCTGGAATTTGTTTTTCTTTAGAACCTTTTTCTTGAGTTTCAAGAAAACCTGGTTTTCCTTTGCTATAGGCCTCTGTAACCTTTTTTATAATTACCATATCATTATTAAGATGAAAGGCAATTCTATCTATCCATTGTATGAATGGTCCATAGACTTGACAGAAGTTGTTACCAATTATGATATCAATTCCTGAATTTTGTTGGTAAATAGTGGGAACATTGAAATGTTCTCCTGAAAGTTCGAGATTAATATTTCTACAAACTTTATTAATTTTTATGGTTTCACCATTTGCAATAGTGGCACTAATTTCTTTGGGAGCGTTTTCCCAGAGTTCATCCGGAATGATGAATTTGCTTGCAAGACATAAAGATGCACCTGTGTCTACAAAACAATGTACTCTAAATTTTTTATATCCTTTAAAGTTAAGGAAGGCAGAAACATAAATAGAGTTTGGATTAGTAAGATTCATGATAAGGGAATCATCAATCTTCTGGAGGTTTACGCAAAAATGGTTAATCTCCTCCTCCCTGAAAAGCGAGGTATGTATGGGACTAGTCTGAGTCATCCGTTGTTGATTCGTATTCTTCAGTGTCTGATGAAGATTCTGTTTCAACATGATATATAAAAACATGTTGCGTACCATCATACTCTTCTTCAAGAGCTTCATAGCCTCCATTGTTAGCGGTTTGTAAAACCTTGACTTTGTCAGGGTATTTTTTTCTATTTGGACATTCGTTTGCGTAGTGTCCTTCTTCATTGCAGATCCAACACCTACATTTTTTCTTTCCTTGCGGACAAGAAGTAGTTTTCTTAGGTGTTTCTTTTGATGGTTTCTTGAAGTATTTTCCTGGTGAAAATTTTCTTCTTTTCTTTTTCCAAAAAGATTTGTATTTCTTTTTGTTTTTATGCTTTTTCTTAGTATAATTTTTCTTTCCAATATCAAAGTTTTTGAAATCAGAGAGAATGCTACAACAATCTTTGCTTATAGTTTTAAGCTTTTGTTGTTTATATCTGTCTTGACAGATTCTATCAATTTCTTCTTTTGCAATTTTTGTTGCGTAAGAAAGACTGGTTTGCTGGATTTCTCCAGTAGCTTCTTTTTTCCATCTGTCTGTACAGGTTTCTCCAATAATTGGAATTTTCATGAGATAAGCAGATATCCATTGCGCATATTCACTTCTCTGTGGAATATCATACAAATATGATTCATACATACATGTGTATTTGTCGAGAAGACTAATATCATGTAATTGGAGTTTAGTCATTGAAACTCTTGCTATGTCAACCTTCTTATTAATGGTGAAGTCTTTATTAGAAATATAATCAAGACCTAAGAAAGTAGTGTATATGACATTTATGAGATTATCAAAAAGATCTGAGCCATGTAGTTCTTCATTCCAATTATTGTTTCTTAGGAATTTCTGCACGATTCCATCAGTTTTGTGTTCTAAAAGTAGTAGAACATTTTTTGCTTTTTCAAATTCATCTGGATTTGTTTGTAAGATTAGTGAAATCTCAGTAACCCATTTTTCTACAACTCTTTCTCTGAGTTTTAAATCTTGGATACAATCAATATTGAGTACATTGATCGTATTGGGTCCTTGGCCACTATTTGGAATTCCATTGTGGACAGGCATTTTGAACTCGTATTTCTTTTTATTGCCTCTTCTTGTGGCTGTATAAGAAGATTCTGCTTCATCATCTTCCATATCTGAATATTCGAACTTAACAGTCTTTGTATTTGTTTTAAAATTATCTTCTTGTTCTGATTCAGTATCGGGTTCATTTATTTTAGTCATTCTAAAATATTGATCAAAAAGTTTGGGTTCTTTTTGATACAATTCTTCACATTCTTCAGTTTCTAAAGATAAAAGCTGAATAAGCTTTTGGTCAGTTTTATCATAATCTTCATATTGAAGGTTAAAGAAATATTTCTCGAGACGTTCAGAGATTGTTTCTTTCATTTTTATTCTTTCTTGAAAATGTTAATTTTCTGGGAATCTTTTGAGCTTCCTAAGTCAGGGTTTCCAACACTAGGATTGGGAGGTGAGTATTTCTTAAGACCTGAATATTTTCCAGGCTTGGTTTTTTGTTCTATGATGGAGATATTCTTGATGTGCTCAAGTATGTCTTTATTACATGGGCAAGAGTCAATCTTTTCAGATAACTCTTTAGTAATGTCTGCAATAATTTTTGCAGATGCTACTTCCAACTGGGTAATGGTTACGTATTTATTGAATGTTAAGTCCATGTTTATAATCAGCCCATCAATTTTTTCATTAAGGAGATTGATTGATCTATTTATCTCGGGTATCGAGGTGATTGATTTATTGAGCTCGGGTATCGAGGTCATCCTATTAGTTGTTTTAACTGATCATGTATATTAGTGATCTTAATGTTGGTTTCCTTAAGAGTGCCCTCAATATTTGCCTTTTTGGCGACTTCTTCAACAAATTGGTTGTTTTTTAAAGAGTTTTCTAAAAGAATTGAATGTTTGTCAATAGACTGGGTTAACTTGATAGTTAATTTATTTTGTCTTTCAATAACTTCGAAGAATTTTTCAAAATCTTTTTTATCAAGATTGTTTTTAACCATAAAGGCTAAATCGTTTTTAAATTGGTTAAAAGGTATTTTATTTTTTGAAAACCTGATGGACTCTTTCAATGGAAAGTACTACCCTTTGGGCTTAAACAAGCTCCTAGTATTTTTCAAAGACACATGCAGAATGCTCTTCGAGGCCTTGAAGGTTTCTGCACTGTATACGTTGATGACATCATGATCTTCAGCAAAAATGAACAAGAACACTATGTTCATGTCACACAGGTTCTCAGAACTATTTTAAAATATGGTATAATACTTTCAAAAAAGAAAGCTCATCTTTTCAAAACAAAAATCAATTTTTTAGGTTTAGAAATAAATGAAGGTACCCATTGTCCTCAAAAACATATTCTTGAACATTTACATGACTTTCCAAATGTTTTAGAAGACAAAAAGCAACTACAAAGATTTCTTGGTGTTTTAACTTATGCTGAAACATATATTGAAAAACTTGCAGCCATGAGAAAACCTTTACAGGCAAAATTAAAAAAAGATGTCATTTGGAATTGGTCAAATGCTGATACAGACTACATCAAAAAGATAAAGAAAGTTTTAATCAATTTTCCAAAACTTTATCTTCCAAACATTGAAGACAGTTTAATTATTGAAACTGATGCTTCTGATGAATTTTGGGGAGGTGTTTTAAAAGCTAAAAACCCCAAAAACGAAGAACAAATTTGCAGGTACACCTCTGGCAGTTTCAAAGCAGCTGAGAAAAACTACCATAGCAATGAAAAAGAATTACTCGCTGTAAAAAGAGTTATTACAAAATTCTCTGTATATTTAACACCAGTAAATTTCCTGGTTCGTACAGATAATAAAAATTTTACTTATTTCCTCCGAACTAAGATTGCAGGAGATAACAAATTAGGCCGGCTAATACGTTGGCAAGAGTGGTTTTCACGATATACTTTCACTGTTGAACATCTCGCAGGAAACAAAAACGTACTGGCAGACTGCCTCACCCGTGACTTCAGGTATACCTTACATCATCCATGATCTCACTCGCTCCTCTCGAGCCCTATAAAAGGATATGATCCTCAAGACATATTTCCTCACAAAAACTTCACCTACAAAAAAGAGAGGGGGAGATTAGAGAAAAAAGTAAACAAAAATTTGAGTTTACAAAAATGGAAGACCTCAACACTTTGAGGATGAAGAAACAAATGCTCCTCATAGAGCTATCTGCAATTGAGCAGAAAATCAACTTGTATGAACAAGTAACAACGGTCACCAATGTACCGGAAAGCGAAAGCTCAAAAACAAAGGCTATTCCAGTGCAAACGGCACCTGGTAAAGAATCAACAAATCCGTTGAAAGCTGATGCTTTGCTAAAAAGCATAATAAAGGAGACAGCTACTCCTCTTCCTGATGGAAAAACTAGCTTGTTGGTTGATACCAATCCTTGTACTGAAGGAATCAGTAAAATGACAACCTTGTCACCCATTAACAAATCTGTGCAGGAGTTTACACCAGATTACAAAAAAGCTCTTAACAAAGAAGCTGAAAGATTTTATGTAATCTACAAAGGACCTCATGCCGGTGTTCATACTGACTGGGGAATTACAGAAACATTCTGTAAAGTTGATAAAGTTACTTGCAAAAAATTCAGAAATGAAGCATCTGCAAGATTAAGCCTTGCCACTTATCAAGACGATACAAGCAAGACTAACCAACCACTTCTTCGACCAAAAATTCATAAAGTCAAAGAAGCTCACAGAGACCAAAGGTTTGACGTTCCAAATAACGCTCAACAAATGGTTAACTATCCTGAAATCTCTTTCGAAGACTTCAGAACAATCTGGAAGAAAGCAAGAGCTGCATGCCCAGAAGACCTTGTTCATGAAAAGTTTTTCACTACGGACAAGAAAACAAAAAGTCTGTTCAACTTCCTCGAAGGATCAGATGCAAAATTAGTATACCAAGCCTTTCAAGCTGGACTAATCGACAATATCTACCCAAGTTGCAACCTTCAAGAACTCATTTTCTTCCCAAGCAACATGGTAGAATCCATTAAAAACTTTCGAAAGAAAGTACTTAAAGCAAAAGATAATCCGATCTACATCAGATGCATCTCTTCACTCCCAGAATGGATTCAAGAATCAACTCTTTCTCCATACCACTTTCTGGAAATTGGTCTTTCTAAAGCCAATAGAGATATTGAACAATCTCAACCAATGGAAGACAAAGATCTACCTTTTACAGAGATTCTTCATCCCAATCGCATCAATGGTTTAAGAAGAATATCAGAAAAAATCATCGAGATTATCTCTGGTTCAAAAAAGAAGATTAATTATACCGACTCGCATTGTATAATTACAAGCTGGAGTTACAACAACACCAGCCAAGAAGATCTTCGTCAAGCCTCCAAGTTTGGCGAAAAATTCATGAACAATAGCATGGAAGTATCCAATGCTACACGCCAACACTTCTGCCGACATGCAGAACAACTTTTTGAAGAACATCTTTGTCACTTTTGCGAAAGCAAAGATTCGGAGACAATGGAGGGACCCCCCTCTGAAGATGACAAATCATCATCATCTTAAAGAAAGATGCTTCACGTGTCAAATGGCCCCAGCCACTCGAAATAATAATGCCCTTCTTCATTATTAGAAGCTTTCTAGCTGTCCACAATAATGTAATCTTTAGTGGATAAAAACGTCATGCCTGACATTTTAGGCAAGGATCAGACCCTCTCAATGTATCTATAAATTGAGAGTTATGTTTTGTTTTAGGGAGATCGGAATAACGAGTGCAAGAAAAAAAAAAAAAAAAAAAAAAAAAAACACTCTCTATCTAGTAAATTTTCAGTTCAATGTCTAGTGAGTAATTCCTCCCTTAGAAGGGGAAAAATGTAAAATATTGTAAGAGTCTTCCCTTTTTGGGAACTCTGTTATCAATAAATCTTTGTTTTGTTATTTTTGAGTGTTCATACAATTTAGAGTGATGAAACTTGTAAGTGACAGAGTGTCAGGTCGACGATGATTAACAGTACCACAGGCACCATGCCAACAGGGAAAGCAACCACACAGACCAATGAACGACACAGGCTGGCTTGAATAGTTTCTATCTATGTAAGTATAACACTCACTACATCACAATTACACATTTATTGATACAAGAGTCTTCTTTTCAACTCGTATTTCTTTTTATTGGGTGTGTGGATGTGTACGGAATTTATGTTTTAACAAAGAAGGGAATAAATATAAAAATTGTGAAAAGAAGACTCTTGTATCAATAAATGTGTAATTGTGATGTAGTGAGTGTTATACTTACATAGATAGAAACTATTCAAGCCAGCCTGTGTCGTTCATTGGTCTGTGTGGTTGCTTTCCCTGTTGGCATGGTGCCTGTGGTACTGTTAATCATCGTCGACCTGACACTCTGTCACTTACAAGTTTCATCACTCTAAATTGTATGAACACTCAAAAATAACAAAACAAAGATTTATTGATAACAGAGTTCCCAAAAAGGGAAGACTCTTACAATATTTTACATTTTTCCCCTTCTAAGGGAGGAATTACTCACTAGACATTGAACTGAAAATTTACTAGATAGAGAGTGTTTTTTTTTTTTTTTTTTTTTTTTTTTTTTTCTTGCACTCGTTATTCCGATGTCCCTAAAACAAAACATAACTCTCAATTTATAGATACATTGAGAGGGTCTGATCCTTGCCTAAAATGTCAGGCATGACGTTTTTATCCACTAAAGATTACATTATTGTGGACAGCTAGAAAGCTTCTAATAATGAAGAAGGGCATTATTATTTCGAGTGGCTGGGGCCATTTGACACGTGAAGCATCTTTCTTTAAGATGATGATGATTTGTCATCTTCAGAGGGGGGTCCCTCCATTGTCTCCGAATCTTTGCTTTCGCAAAAGTGACAAAGATGTTCTTCAAAAAGTTGTTCTGCATGTCGGCAGAAGTGTTGGCGTGTAGCATTGGATACTTCCATGCTATTGTTCATGAATTTTTCGCCAAACTTGGAGGCTTGACGAAGATCTTCTTGGCTGGTGTTGTTGTAACTCCAGCTTGTAATTATACAATGCGAGTCGGTATAATTAATCTTCTTTTTTGAACCAGAGATAATCTCGATGATTTTTTCTGATATTCTTCTTAAACCATTGATGCGATTGGGATGAAGAATCTCTGTAAAAGGTAGATCTTTGTCTTCCATTGGTTGAGATTGTTCAATATCTCTATTGGCTTTAGAAAGACCAATTTCCAGAAAGTGGTATGGAGAAAGAGTTGATTCTTGAATCCATTCTGGGAGTGAAGAGATGCATCTGATGTAGATCGGATTATCTTTTGCTTTAAGTACTTTCTTTCGAAAGTTTTTAATGGATTCTACCATGTTGCTTGGGAAGAAAATGAGTTCTTGAAGGTTGCAACTTGGGTAGATATTGTCGATTAGTCCAGCTTGAAAGGCTTGGTATACTAATTTTGCATCTGATCCTTCGAGGAAGTTGAACAGACTTTTTGTTTTCTTGTCCGTAGTGAAAAACTTTTCATGAACAAGGTCTTCTGGGCATGCAGCTCTTGCTTTCTTCCAGATTGTTCTGAAGTCTTCGAAAGAGATTTCAGGATAGTTAACCATTTGTTGAGCGTTATTTGGAACGTCAAACCTTTGGTCTCTGTGAGCTTCTTTGACTTTATGAATTTTTGGTCGAAGAAGTGGTTGGTTAGTCTTGCTTGTATCGTCTTGATAAGTGGCAAGGCTTAATCTTGCAGATGCTTCATTTCTGAATTTTTTGCAAGTAACTTTATCAACTTTACAGAATGTTTCTGTAATTCCCCAGTCAGTATGAACACCGGCATGAGGTCCTTTGTAGATTACATAAAATCTTTCAGCTTCTTTGTTAAGAGCTTTTTTGTAATCTGGTGTAAACTCCTGCACAGATTTGTTAATGGGTGACAAGGTTGTCATTTTACTGATTCCTTCAGTACAAGGATTGGTATCAACCAACAAGCTAGTTTTTCCATCAGGAAGAGGAGTAGCTGTCTCCTTTATTATGCTTTTTAGCAAAGCATCAGCTTTCAACGGATTTGTTGATTCTTTACCAGGTGCCGTTTGCACTGGAATAGCCTTTGTTTTTGAGCTTTCGCTTTCCGGTACATTGGTGACCGTTGTTACTTGTTCATACAAGTTGATTTTCTGCTCAATTGCAGATAGCTCTATGAGGAGCATTTGTTTCTTCATCCTCAAAGTGTTGAGGTCTTCCATTTTTGTAAACTCAAATTTTTGTTTACTTTTTTCTCTAATCTCCCCCTCTCTTTTTTGTAGGTGAAGTTTTTGTGAGGAAATATGTCTTGAGGATCATATCCTTTTATAGGGCTCGAGAGGAGCGAGTGAGATCATGGATGATGTAAGGTATACCTGAAGTCACGGGTGAGGCAGTCTGCCAGTACGTTTTTGTTTCCTGCGAGATGTTCAACAGTGAAAGTATATCGTGAAAACCACTCTTGCCAACGTATTAGCCGGCCTAATTTGTTATCTCCTGCAATCTTAGTTCGGAGGAAATAAGTAAAATTTTTATTATCTGTACGAACCAGGAAATTTACTGGTGTTAAATATACAGAGAATTTTGTAATAACTCTTTTTACAGCGAGTAATTCTTTTTCATTGCTATGGTAGTTTTTCTCAGCTGCTTTGAAACTGCCAGAGGTGTACCTGCAAATTTGTTCTTCGTTTTTGGGGTTTTTAGCTTTTAAAACACCTCCCCAAAATTCATCAGAAGCATCAGTTTCAATAATTAAACTGTCTTCAATGTTTGGAAGATAAAGTTTTGGAAAATTGATTAAAACTTTCTTTATCTTTTTGATGTAGTCTGTATCAGCATTTGACCAATTCCAAATGACATCTTTTTTTAATTTTGCCTGTAAAGGTTTTCTCATGGCTGCAAGTTTTTCAATATATGTTTCAGCATAAGTTAAAACACCAAGAAATCTTTGTAGTTGCTTTTTGTCTTCTAAAACATTTGGAAAGTCATGTAAATGTTCAAGAATATGTTTTTGAGGACAATGGGTACCTTCATTTATTTCTAAACCTAAAAAATTGATTTTTGTTTTGAAAAGATGAGCTTTCTTTTTTGAAAGTATTATACCATATTTTAAAATAGTTCTGAGAACCTGTGTGACATGAACATAGTGTTCTTGTTCATTTTTGCTGAAGATCATGATGTCATCAACGTATACAGTGCAGAAACCTTCAAGGCCTCGAAGAGCATTCTGCATGTGTCTTTGAAAAATACTAGGAGCTTGTTTAAGCCCAAAGGGTAGTACTTTCCATTGAAAGAGTCCATCAGGACATGTGAAGGCAGTGAGAAGCTGCGATTCTTCATCAAGTAGAACTTGCCAGAAACCTGACTTGCAGTCGAAACTTGAATAAATGTTTTTTCCTCGTAGAAGAGTCAAGAGTTCGTGCATATTGGGGAGATTATGTGAGTCTCCAATAGTTGCATCATTGATTGCTTTGTAGTTAACAACCATTCGCTTCTTTCCTCTTCTTTTCTCTGCTTCTTTATTGACAAGAAAGGCAGGAGACATATGAGGGGATTTTGATTCTATAATTAGTCTCATATCAAGTAATTCTTTGATTTGTTTGGAAAATTCTTCTCTATCTTGTAGAGAGTAAACCATAGGTTTTTCTCTAATAACCGTTTTGGGATCAATAAGCTTGATTGAAGCTTTCATCCATCCTTTGGTTTTATTTGGATCAATAGGATTTTCAGAACAAACTTTTTCAAGAAGATCTTCAATCTGTTTGAACCTGGTAGTTTGAATAGAAATAATCCTTTCTTTATTAATCTCTTCATGAGTTATATTAGTACCTGGAATTTGTTTTTCTTTAGAACCTTTTTCTTGAGTTTCAAGAAAACCTGGTTTTCCTTTGCTATAGGCCTCTGTAACCTTTTTTATAATTACCATATCATTATTAAGATGAAAGGCAATTCTATCTATCCATTGTATGAATGGTCCATAGACTTGACAGAAGTTGTTACCAATTATGATATCAATTCCTGAATTTTGTTGGTAAATAGTGGGAACATTGAAATGTTCTCCTGAAAGTTCGAGATTAATATTTCTACAAACTTTATTAATTTTTATGGTTTCACCATTTGCAATAGTGGCACTAATTTCTTTGGGAGCGTTTTCCCAGAGTTCATCCGGAATGATGAATTTGCTTGCAAGACATAAAGATGCACCTGTGTCTACAAAACAATGTACTCTAAATTTTTTATATCCTTTAAAGTTAAGGAAGGCAGAAACATAAATAGAGTTTGGATTAGTAAGATTCATGATAAGGGAATCATCAATCTTCTGGAGGTTTACGCAAAAATGGTTAATCTCCTCCTCCCTGAAAAGCGAGGTATGTATGGGACTAGTCTGAGTCATCCGTTGTTGATTCGTATTCTTCAGTGTCTGATGAAGATTCTGTTTCAACATGATATATAAAAACATGTTGCGTACCATCATACTCTTCTTCAAGAGCTTCATAGCCTCCATTGTTAGCGGTTTGTAAAACCTTGACTTTGTCAGGGTATTTTTTTCTATTTGGACATTCGTTTGCGTAGTGTCCTTCTTCATTGCAGATCCAACACCTACAAGCATAAATAGAGTTTGTTAAAACAGAATTGATAGTCTACGCCAGAATATCAAACAAATCACTGACATTATAAATGAATAATAAAATTGATTTTCCTCATTTCTATAAAAAAGGTAAAACAGTCAAAATTAAAACTCTTGACGATAATACTGAAAAGAAAGAATACGTTTTCTCTACTTCTGGTAAAGCTGGTGTTCAAACAATCGTAAATCATTGCAATAATCTCAACCAAATCATTGCAAGATGTCTTTTAAAAACTTCAAAAATAAGCCATTATCTTGGTATTTCAAAAGATATTTCTAAAGATATTTCAAAAAATAAAATACCTTTTAACCAATTTAAAAACGATTTAGCCTTTATGGTTAAAAACAATCTTGATAAAAAAGATTTTGAAAAATTCTTCGAAGTTATTGAAAGACAAAATAAATTAACTATCAAGTTAACCCAGTCTATTGACAAACATTCAATTCTTTTAGAAAACTCTTTAAAAAACAACCAATTTGTTGAAGAAGTCGCCAAAAAGGCAAATATTGAGGGCACTCTTAAGGAAACCAACATTAAGATCACTAATATACATGATCAGTTAAAACAACTAATAGGATGACCTCGATACCCGAGCTCAATAAATCAATCACCTCGATACCCGAGATAAATAGATCAATCAATCTCCTTAATGAAAAAATTGATGGGCTGATTATAAACATGGACTTAACATTCAATAAATACGTAACCATTACCCAGTTGGAAGTAGCATCTGCAAAAATTATTGCAGACATTACTAAAGAGTTATCTGAAAAGATTGACTCTTGCCCATGTAATAAAGACATACTTGAGCACATCAAGAATATCTCCATCATAGAACAAAAAACCAAGCCTGGAAAATATTCAGGTCTTAAGAAATACTCACCTCCCAATCCTAGTATTGGAAACCCTGACTTAGGAAGCTCAAAAGATTCCCAGAAAATTAACATTTTCAAGAAAGAATAAAAATGAAAGAAACAATCTCTGAACGTCTCGAGAAATATTTCTTTAACCTTCAATATGAAGATTATGATAAAACTGACCAAAAGCTTATTCAGCTTTTATCTTTAGAAACTGAAGAATGTGAAGAATTGTATCAAAAAGAACCCAAACTTTTTGATCAATATTTTAGAATGACTAAAATAAATGAACCCGATACTGAATCAGAACAAGAAGATAATTTTAAAACAAATACAAAGACTGTTAAGTTCGAATATTCAGATATGGAAGATGATGAAGCAGAATCTTCTTATACAGCCACAAGAAGAGGCAATAAAAAGAAATACGAGTTCAAAATGCCTGTCCACAATGGAATTCCAAATAGTGGCCAAGGACCCAATACGATCAATGTACTCAATATTGATTGTATCCAAGATTTAAAACTCAGAGAAAGAGTTGTAGAAAAATGGGTTACTGAGATTTCACTAATCTTACAAACAAATCCAGATGAATTTGAAAAAGCAAAAAATGTTCTACTACTTTTAGAACACAAAACTGATGGAATCGTGCAGAAATTCCTAAGAAACAATAATTGGAATGAAGAACTACATGGCTCAGATCTTTTTGATAATCTCATAAATGTCATATACACTACTTTCTTAGGTCTTGATTATATTTCTAATAAAGACTTCACCATTAATAAGAAGGTTGACATAGCAAGAGTTTCAATGACTAAACTCCAATTACATGATATTAGTCTTCTCGACAAATACACATGTATGTATGAATCATATTTGTATGATATTCCACAGAGAAGTGAATATGCGCAATGGATATCTGCTTATCTCATGAAAATTCCAATTATTGGAGAAACCTGTACAGACAGATGGAAAAAAGAAGCTACTGGAGAAATCCAGCAAACCAGTCTTTCTTACGCAACAAAAATTGCAAAAGAAGAAATTGATAGAATCTGTCAAGACAGATATAAACAACAAAAGCTTAAAACTATAAGCAAAGATTGTTGTAGCATTCTCTCTGATTTCAAAAACTTTGATATTGGAAAGAAAAATTATACTAAGAAAAAGCATAAAAACAAAAAGAAATACAAATCTTTTTGGAAAAAGAAAAGAAGAAAATTTTCACCAGGAAAATACTTCAAGAAACCATCAAAAGAAACACCTAAGAAAACTACTTCTTGTCCGCAAGGAAAGAAAAAATGTAGGTGTTGGATCTGCAATGAAGAAGGACACTACGCAAACGAATGTCCAAATAGAAAAAAATACCCTGACAAAGTCAAGGTTTTACAAACCGCTAACAATGGAGGCTATGAAGCTCTTGAAGAAGAGTATGATGGTACGCAACATGTTTTTATATATCATGTTGAAACAGAATCTTCATCAGACACTGAAGAATACGAATCAACAACGGATGACTCAGACTAGTCCCATACATACCTCGCTTTTCAGGGAGGAGGAGATTAACCATTTTTGCGTAAACCTCCAGAAGATTGATGATTCCCTTATCATGAATCTTACTAATCCAAACTCTATTTATGTTTCTGCCTTCCTTAACTTTAAAGGATATAAAAAATTTAGAGTACATTGTTTTGTAGACACAGGTGCATCTTTATGTCTTGCAAGCAAATTCATCATTCCGGATGAACTCTGGGAAAACGCTCCCAAAGAAATTAGTGCCACTATTGCAAATGGTGAAACCATAAAAATTAATAAAGTTTGTAGAAATATTAATCTCGAACTTTCAGGAGAACATTTCAATGTTCCCACTATTTACCAACAAAATTCAGGAATTGATATCATAATTGGTAACAACTTCTGTCAAGTCTATGGACCATTCATACAATGGATAGATAGAATTGCCTTTCATCTTAATAATGATATGGTAATTATAAAAAAGGTTACAGAGGCCTATAGCAAAGGAAAACCAGGTTTTCTTGAAACTCAAGAAAAAGGTTCTAAAGAAAAACAAATTCCAGGTACTAATATAACTCATGAAGAGATTAATAAAGAAAGGATTATTTCTATTCAAACTACCAGGTTCAAACAGATTGAAGATCTTCTTGAAAAAGTTTGTTCTGAAAATCCTATTGATCCAAATAAAACCAAAGGATGGATGAAAGCTTCAATCAAGCTTATTGATCCCAAAACGGTTATTAGAGAAAAACCTATGGTTTACTCTCTACAAGATAGAGAAGAATTTTCCAAACAAATCAAAGAATTACTTGATATGAGACTAATTATAGAATCAAAATCCCCTCATATGTCTCCTGCCTTTCTTGTCAATAAAGAAGCAGAGAAAAGAAGAGGAAAGAAGCGAATGGTTGTTAACTACAAAGCAATCAATGATGCAACTATTGGAGACTCACATAATCTCCCCAATATGCACGAACTCTTGACTCTTCTACGAGGAAAAAACATTTATTCAAGTTTCGACTGCAAGTCAGGTTTCTGGCAAGTTCTACTTGATGAAGAATCGCAGCTTCTCACTGCCTTCACATGTCCTGATGGACTCTTTCAATGGAAAGTACTACCCTTTGGGCTTAAACAAGCTCCTAGTATTTTTCAAAGACACATGCAGAATGCTCTTCGAGGCCTTGAAGGTTTCTGCACTGTATACGTTGATGACATCATGATCTTCAGCAAAAATGAACAAGAACACTATGTTCATGTCACACAGGTTCTCAGAACTATTTTAAAATATGGTATAATACTTTCAAAAAAGAAAGCTCATCTTTTCAAAACAAAAATCAATTTTTTAGGTTTAGAAATAAATGAAGGTACCCATTGTCCTCAAAAACATATTCTTGAACATTTACATGACTTTCCAAATGTTTTAGAAGACAAAAAGCAACTACAAAGATTTCTTGGTGTTTTAACTTATGCTGAAACATATATTGAAAAACTTGCAGCCATGAGAA
The DNA here is from genome assembly GCF_051521515.1 of Lactuca serriola. NCBI lineage: Eukaryota > Viridiplantae > Streptophyta > Magnoliopsida > Asterales > Asteraceae > Lactuca > Lactuca serriola. The sequence continues at coordinate 131,048 of NW_027629679.1, forward strand.
AACCTTTACAGGCAAAATTAAAAAAAGATGTCATTTGGAATTGGTCAAATGCTGATACAGACTACATCAAAAAGATAAAGAAAGTTTTAATCAATTTTCCAAAACTTTATCTTCCAAACATTGAAGACAGTTTAATTATTGAAACTGATGCTTCTGATGAATTTTGGGGAGGTGTTTTAAAAGCTAAAAACCCCAAAAACGAAGAACAAATTTGCAGGTACACCTCTGGCAGTTTCAAAGCAGCTGAGAAAAACTACCATAGCAATGAAAAAGAATTACTCGCTGTAAAAAGAGTTATTACAAAATTCTCTGTATATTTAACACCAGTAAATTTCCTGGTTCGTACAGATAATAAAAATTTTACTTATTTCCTCCGAACTAAGATTGCAGGAGATAACAAATTAGGCCGGCTAATACGTTGGCAAGAGTGGTTTTCACGATATACTTTCACTGTTGAACATCTCGCAGGAAACAAAAACGTACTGGCAGACTGCCTCACCCGTGACTTCAGGTATACCTTACATCATCCATGATCTCACTCGCTCCTCTCGAGCCCTATAAAAGGATATGATCCTCAAGACATATTTCCTCACAAAAACTTCACCTACAAAAAAGAGAGGGGGAGATTAGAGAAAAAAGTAAACAAAAATTTGAGTTTACAAAAATGGAAGACCTCAACACTTTGAGGATGAAGAAACAAATGCTCCTCATAGAGCTATCTGCAATTGAGCAGAAAATCAACTTGTATGAACAAGTAACAACGGTCACCAATGTACCGGAAAGCGAAAGCTCAAAAACAAAGGCTATTCCAGTGCAAACGGCACCTGGTAAAGAATCAACAAATCCGTTGAAAGCTGATGCTTTGCTAAAAAGCATAATAAAGGAGACAGCTACTCCTCTTCCTGATGGAAAAACTAGCTTGTTGGTTGATACCAATCCTTGTACTGAAGGAATCAGTAAAATGACAACCTTGTCACCCATTAACAAATCTGTGCAGGAGTTTACACCAGATTACAAAAAAGCTCTTAACAAAGAAGCTGAAAGATTTTATGTAATCTACAAAGGACCTCATGCCGGTGTTCATACTGACTGGGGAATTACAGAAACATTCTGTAAAGTTGATAAAGTTACTTGCAAAAAATTCAGAAATGAAGCATCTGCAAGATTAAGCCTTGCCACTTATCAAGACGATACAAGCAAGACTAACCAACCACTTCTTCGACCAAAAATTCATAAAGTCAAAGAAGCTCACAGAGACCAAAGGTTTGACGTTCCAAATAACGCTCAACAAATGGTTAACTATCCTGAAATCTCTTTCGAAGACTTCAGAACAATCTGGAAGAAAGCAAGAGCTGCATGCCCAGAAGACCTTGTTCATGAAAAGTTTTTCACTACGGACAAGAAAACAAAAAGTCTGTTCAACTTCCTCGAAGGATCAGATGCAAAATTAGTATACCAAGCCTTTCAAGCTGGACTAATCGACAATATCTACCCAAGTTGCAACCTTCAAGAACTCATTTTCTTCCCAAGCAACATGGTAGAATCCATTAAAAACTTTCGAAAGAAAGTACTTAAAGCAAAAGATAATCCGATCTACATCAGATGCATCTCTTCACTCCCAGAATGGATTCAAGAATCAACTCTTTCTCCATACCACTTTCTGGAAATTGGTCTTTCTAAAGCCAATAGAGATATTGAACAATCTCAACCAATGGAAGACAAAGATCTACCTTTTACAGAGATTCTTCATCCCAATCGCATCAATGGTTTAAGAAGAATATCAGAAAAAATCATCGAGATTATCTCTGGTTCAAAAAAGAAGATTAATTATACCGACTCGCATTGTATAATTACAAGCTGGAGTTACAACAACACCAGCCAAGAAGATCTTCGTCAAGCCTCCAAGTTTGGCGAAAAATTCATGAACAATAGCATGGAAGTATCCAATGCTACACGCCAACACTTCTGCCGACATGCAGAACAACTTTTTGAAGAACATCTTTGTCACTTTTGCGAAAGCAAAGATTCGGAGACAATGGAGGGACCCCCCTCTGAAGATGACAAATCATCATCATCTTAAAGAAAGATGCTTCACGTGTCAAATGGCCCCAGCCACTCGAAATAATAATGCCCTTCTTCATTATTAGAAGCTTTCTAGCTGTCCACAATAATGTAATCTTTAGTGGATAAAAACGTCATGCCTGACATTTTAGGCAAGGATCAGACCCTCTCAATGTATCTATAAATTGAGAGTTATGTTTTGTTTTAGGGACATCGGAATAACGAGTGCAAGAAAAAAAAAAAAAAAAAAAAAAAAACACTCTCTATCTAGTAAATTTTCAGTTCAATGTCTAGTGAGTAATTCCTCCCTTAGAAGGGGAAAAATGTAAAATATTGTAAGAGTCTTCCCTTTTTGGGAACTCTGTTATCAATAAATCTTTGTTTTGTTATTTTTGAGTGTTCATACAATTTAGAGTGATGAAACTTGTAAGTGACAGAGTGTCAGGTCGACGATGATTAACAGTACCACAGGCACCATGCCAACAGGGAAAGCAACCACACAGACCAATGAACGACACAGGCTGGCTTGAATAGTTTCTATCTATGTAAGTATAACACTCACTACATCACAATTACACATTTATTGATACAAGAGTCTTCTTTTCACAATTTTTATATTTATTCCCTTCTTTGTTAAAACATAAATTCCGTACACATCCACACACCCAAACTGGTATCAGAGCCTTGATAAATATGGCATTACATTATAATAAAACACTTTACAGAGTAAAGTTTGAACATATTCATAATAAAGAGATTGAAATCTCTCAACATAAAGAAATACTTTTCAATAATAAAAAAGACTTGGTGCATATAGATTTCAGAATTCTACAAGCACAAAATAAACATACTAACGAATATATACCAAACTTGGTTAATATACGTATGTATCTCCTGCATAAGCAAAAAGTACATCAAGAACATCTTGATAGAAATAAAAAATTAGTTTCAAAACTCAGAAAGTTTATTTTAACCTGTTAGCTTTTCTTAAAATGAATAATGAAATTTTCAACAACACTGAAGAAAATAATTCAGAAGAAAAACAAATCTTAACTTATGTTGAAGATGAAGACGGCTTTCATGCAAATCTTTTAATAAAACAAGACCTTCTCTCTAGAGTTAAGAAAATTGATTTAAAAATAAAGAAAGAAAACATTTTCAAAAATGTTCCTTCTAAACTTAGTATTCTAAATCCCCTTAAAAGGAAAAATGAAATTTTCTACTTTGTTAGTACTAAAGAAATGTCCGTAGACATAAAAGATACAATAGGAGCTGTCTTTCTACCCCTTTTAACTAAGGAGCAAATACATAATAACTTAAAAAGTATTCCAGTTGAGATTAGATCAAAAATTAGAATGGTCCATATCGGAGCTGTAAAAATTTTGTTAAAATCCCAATTCCAAGCAGGAATAAATTCTCCCATAAAAATGGCCTTAATTGACAACAGAATTACTGACAGACAGGACTGCATCTTAGGTGCTGCAAAGGGAAACCTTGCTTACCAAAAGTTTATGTTTTCAGTCTATCCAAAGTTTGCTCTGGATTTAAAATCTGCAAATATAGATAAAACCTTATCTTTTATACATCACTTTGAAAGAAGTGACCTAATGAGTCCAGGTGATAAACCTTTCACCATAACATATCTCATAGGATATGCCCTGACCAACAGTCACCATAGCATAGACTATAAGAAAGACGAGTACATCGAACTTGATGATGTCTTTTCAGAAATAGGCCATGTCAAAGATAAACAATTCTGCGACATAAATCCTCAAGAAAACTCTTGGGTTTTAAATATAGCTAGAAATAAAAAAGCTCTAGGAGAAACTCTTAGACCAAGAATTTCTATGGATTCACTCCACATAGGAGAAAGCTCGGAGAGAAAAGATAATAACCTAATAAGAAACATGTCTTTAAAAATTGATAGTCTACGCCAGAATATCAAACAAATCACTGACATTATAAATGAATAATAAAATTGATTTTCCTCATTTCTATAAAAAAGGTAAAACAGTCAAAATTAAAACTCTTGACGATAATACTGAAAAGAAAGAATACGTTTTCTCTACTTCTGGTAAAGCTGGTGTTCAAACAATCGTAAATCATTGCAATAATCTCAACCAAATCATTGCAAGATGTCTTTTAAAAACTTCAAAAATAAGCCATTATCTTGGTATTTCAAAAGATATTTCTAAAGATATTTCAAAAAATAAAATACCTTTTAACCAATTTAAAAACGATTTAGCCTTTATGGTTAAAAACAATCTTGATAAAAAAGATTTTGAAAAATTCTTCGAAGTTATTGAAAGACAAAATAAATTAACTATCAAGTTAACCCAGTCTATTGACAAACATTCAATTCTTTTAGAAAACTCTTTAAAAAACAACCAATTTGTTGAAGAAGTCGCCAAAAAGGCAAATATTGAGGGCACTCTTAAGGAAACCAACATTAAGATCACTAATATACATGATCAGTTAAAACAACTAATAGGATGACCTCGATACCCGAGCTCAATAAATCAATCACCTCGATACCCGAGATAAATAGATCAATCAATCTCCTTAATGAAAAAATTGATGGGCTGATTATAAACATGGACTTAACATTCAATAAATACGTAACCATTACCCAGTTGGAAGTAGCATCTGCAAAAATTATTGCAGACATTACTAAAGAGTTATCTGAAAAGATTGACTCTTGCCCATGTAATAAAGACATACTTGAGCACATCAAGAATATCTCCATCATAGAACAAAAAACCAAGCCTGGAAAATATTCAGGTCTTAAGAAATACTCACCTCCCAATCCTAGTGTTGGAAACCCTGACTTAGGAAGCTCAAAAGATTCCCAGAAAATTAACATTTTCAAGAAAGAATAAAAATGAAAGAAACAATCTCTGAACGTCTCGAGAAATATTTCTTTAACCTTCAATATGAAGATTATGATAAAACTGACCAAAAGCTTATTCAGCTTTTATCTTTAGAAACTGAAGAATGTGAAGAATTGTATCAAAAAGAACCCAAACTTTTTGATCAATATTTTAGAATGACTAAAATAAATGAACCCGATACTGAATCAGAACAAGAAGATAATTTTAAAACAAATACAAAGACTGTTAAGTTCGAATATTCAGATATGGAAGATGATGAAGCAGAATCTTCTTATACAGCCACAAGAAGAGGCAATAAAAAGAAATACGAGTTCAAAATGCCTGTCCACAATGGAATTCCAAATAGTGGCCAAGGACCCAATACGATCAATGTACTCAATATTGATTGTATCCAAGATTTAAAACTCAGAGAAAGAGTTGTAGAAAAATGGGTTACTGAGATTTCACTAATCTTACAAACAAATCCAGATGAATTTGAAAAAGCAAAAAATGTTCTACTACTTTTAGAACACAAAACTGATGGAATCGTGCAGAAATTCCTAAGAAACAATAATTGGAATGAAGAACTACATGGCTCAGATCTTTTTGATAATCTCATAAATGTCATATACACTACTTTCTTAGGTCTTGATTATATTTCTAATAAAGACTTCACCATTAATAAGAAGGTTGACATAGCAAGAGTTTCAATGACTAAACTCCAATTACATGATATTAGTCTTCTCGACAAATACACATGTATGTATGAATCATATTTGTATGATATTCCACAGAGAAGTGAATATGCGCAATGGATATCTGCTTATCTCATGAAAATTCCAATTATTGGAGAAACCTGTACAGACAGATGGAAAAAAGAAGCTACTGGAGAAATCCAGCAAACCAGTCTTTCTTACGCAACAAAAATTGCAAAAGAAGAAATTGATAGAATCTGTCAAGACAGATATAAACAACAAAAGCTTAAAACTATAAGCAAAGATTGTTGTAGCATTCTCTCTGATTTCAAAAACTTTGATATTGGAAAGAAAAATTATACTAAGAAAAAGCATAAAAACAAAAAGAAATACAAATCTTTTTGGAAAAAGAAAAGAAGAAAATTTTCACCAGGAAAATACTTCAAGAAACCATCAAAAGAAACACCTAAGAAAACTACTTCTTGTCCGCAAGGAAAGAAAAAATGTAGGTGTTGGATCTGCAATGAAGAAGGACACTACGCAAACGAATGTCCAAATAGAAAAAAATACCCTGACAAAGTCAAGGTTTTACAAACCGCTAACAATGGAGGCTATGAAGCTCTTGAAGAAGAGTATGATGGTACGCAACATGTTTTTATATATCATGTTGAAACAGAATCTTCATCAGACACTGAAGAATACGAATCAACATCGGAATAACGAGTGCAAGAAAAAAAAAAAAAAAAAAAAAAAAAAAAACACTCTCTATCTAGTAAATTTTCAGTTCAATGTCTAGTGAGTAATTCCTCCCTTAGAAGGGGAAAAATGTAAAATATTGTAAGAGTCTTCCCTTTTTGGGAACTCTGTTATCAATAAATCTTTGTTTTGTTATTTTTGAGTGTTCATACAATTTAGAGTGATGAAACTTGTAAGTGACAGAGTGTCAGGTCGACGATGATTAACAGTACCACAGGCACCATGCCAACAGGGAAAGCAACCACACAGACCAATGAACGACACAGGCTGGCTTGAATAGTTTCTATCTATGTAAGTATAACACTCACTACATCACAATTACACATTTATTGATACAAGAGTCTTCTTTTCACAATTTTTATATTTATTCCCTTCTTTGTTAAAACATAAATTCCGTACACATCCACACACCCAAACTGGTATCAGAGCCTTGATAAATATGGCATTACATTATAATAAAACACTTTACAGAGTAAAGTTTGAACATATTCATAATAAAGAGATTGATACCAGTTTGGGTGTGTGGATGTGTACGGAATTTATGTTTTAACAAAGAAGGGAATAAATATAAAAATTGTGAAAAGAAGACTCTTGTATCAATAAATGTGTAATTGTGATGTAGTGAGTGTTATACTTACATAGATAGAAACTATTCAAGCCAGCCTGTGTCGTTCATTGGTCTGTGTGGTTGCTTTCCCTGTTGGCATGGTGCCTGTGGTACTGTTAATCATCGTCGACCTGACACTCTGTCACTTACAAGTTTCATCACTCTAAATTGTATGAACACTCAAAAATAACAAAACAAAGATTTATTGATAACAGAGTTCCCAAAAAGGGAAGACTCTTACAATATTTTACATTTTTCCCCTTCTAAGGGAGGAATTACTCACTAGACATTGAACTGAAAATTTACTAGATAGAGAGTGTTTTTTTTTTTTTTTTTTTTTTTTTTTCTTGCACTCGTTATTCCGATGTCCCTAAAACAAAACATAACTCTCAATTTATAGATACATTGAGAGGGTCTGATCCTTGCCTAAAATGTCAGGCATGACGTTTTTATCCACTAAAGATTACATTATTGTGGACAGCTAGAAAGCTTCTAATAATGAAGAAGGGCATTATTATTTCGAGTGGCTGGGGCCATTTGACACGTGAAGCATCTTTCTTTAAGATGATGATGATTTGTCATCTTCAGAGGGGGGTCCCTCCATTGTCTCCGAATCTTTGCTTTCGCAAAAGTGACAAAGATGTTCTTCAAAAAGTTGTTCTGCATGTCGGCAGAAGTGTTGGCGTGTAGCATTGGATACTTCCATGCTATTGTTCATGAATTTTTCGCCAAACTTGGAGGCTTGACGAAGATCTTCTTGGCTGGTGTTGTTGTAACTCCAGCTTGTAATTATACAATGCGAGTCGGTATAATTAATCTTCTTTTTTGAACCAGAGATAATCTCGATGATTTTTTCTGATATTCTTCTTAAACCATTGATGCGATTGGGATGAAGAATCTCTGTAAAAGGTAGATCTTTGTCTTCCATTGGTTGAGATTGTTCAATATCTCTATTGGCTTTAGAAAGACCAATTTCCAGAAAGTGGTATGGAGAAAGAGTTGATTCTTGAATCCATTCTGGGAGTGAAGAGATGCATCTGATGTAGATCGGATTATCTTTTGCTTTAAGTACTTTCTTTCGAAAGTTTTTAATGGATTCTACCATGTTGCTTGGGAAGAAAATGAGTTCTTGAAGGTTGCAACTTGGGTAGATATTGTCGATTAGTCCAGCTTGAAAGGCTTGGTATACTAATTTTGCATCTGATCCTTCGAGGAAGTTGAACAGACTTTTTGTTTTCTTGTCCGTAGTGAAAAACTTTTCATGAACAAGGTCTTCTGGGCATGCAGCTCTTGCTTTCTTCCAGATTGTTCTGAAGTCTTCGAAAGAGATTTCAGGATAGTTAACCATTTGTTGAGCGTTATTTGGAACGTCAAACCTTTGGTCTCTGTGAGCTTCTTTGACTTTATGAATTTTTGGTCGAAGAAGTGGTTGGTTAGTCTTGCTTGTATCGTCTTGATAAGTGGCAAGGCTTAATCTTGCAGATGCTTCATTTCTGAATTTTTTGCAAGTAACTTTATCAACTTTACAGAATGTTTCTGTAATTCCCCAGTCAGTATGAACACCGGCATGAGGTCCTTTGTAGATTACATAAAATCTTTCAGCTTCTTTGTTAAGAGCTTTTTTGTAATCTGGTGTAAACTCCTGCACAGATTTGTTAATGGGTGACAAGGTTGTCATTTTACTGATTCCTTCAGTACAAGGATTGGTATCAACCAACAAGCTAGTTTTTCCATCAGGAAGAGGAGTAGCTGTCTCCTTTATTATGCTTTTTAGCAAAGCATCAGCTTTCAACGGATTTGTTGATTCTTTACCAGGTGCCGTTTGCACTGGAATAGCCTTTGTTTTTGAGCTTTCGCTTTCCGGTACATTGGTGACCGTTGTTACTTGTTCATACAAGTTGATTTTCTGCTCAATTGCAGATAGCTCTATGAGGAGCATTTGTTTCTTCATCCTCAAAGTGTTGAGGTCTTCCATTTTTGTAAACTCAAATTTTTGTTTACTTTTTTCTCTAATCTCCCCCTCTCTTTTTTGTAGGTGAAGTTTTTGTGAGGAAATATGTCTTGAGGATCATATCCTTTTATAGGGCTCGAGAGGAGCGAGTGAGATCATGGATGATGTAAGGTATACCTGAAGTCACGGGTGAGGCAGTCTGCCAGTACGTTTTTGTTTCCTGCGAGATGTTCAACAGTGAAAGTATATCGTGAAAACCACTCTTGCCAACGTATTAGCCGGCCTAATTTGTTATCTCCTGCAATCTTAGTTCGGAGGAAATAAGTAAAATTTTTATTATCTGTACGAACCAGGAAATTTACTGGTGTTAAATATACAGAGAATTTTGTAATAACTCTTTTTACAGCGAGTAATTCTTTTTCATTGCTATGGTAGTTTTTCTCAGCTGCTTTGAAACTGCCAGAGGTGTACCTGCAAATTTGTTCTTCGTTTTTGGGGTTTTTAGCTTTTAAAACACCTCCCCAAAATTCATCAGAAGCATCAGTTTCAATAATTAAACTGTCTTCAATGTTTGGAAGATAAAGTTTTGGAAAATTGATTAAAACTTTCTTTATCTTTTTGATGTAGTCTGTATCAGCATTTGACCAATTCCAAATGACATCTTTTTTTAATTTTGCCTGTAAAGGTTTTCTCATGGCTGCAAGTTTTTCAATATATGTTTCAGCATAAGTTAAAACACCAAGAAATCTTTGTAGTTGCTTTTTGTCTTCTAAAACATTTGGAAAGTCATGTAAATGTTCAAGAATATGTTTTTGAGGACAATGGGTACCTTCATTTATTTCTAAACCTAAAAAATTGATTTTTGTTTTGAAAAGATGAGCTTTCTTTTTTGAAAGTATTATACCATATTTTAAAATAGTTCTGAGAACCTGTGTGACATGAACATAGTGTTCTTGTTCATTTTTGCTGAAGATCATGATGTCATCAACGTATACAGTGCAGAAACCTTCAAGGCCTCGAAGAGCATTCTGCATGTGTCTTTGAAAAATACTAGGAGCTTGTTTAAGCCCAAAGGGTAGTACTTTCCATTGAAAGAGTCCATCAGGACATGTGAAGGCAGTGAGAAGCTGCGATTCTTCATCAAGTAGAACTTGCCAGAAACCTGACTTGCAGTCGAAACTTGAATAAATGTTTTTTCCTCGTAGAAGAGTCAAGAGTTCGTGCATATTGGGGAGATTATGTGAGTCTCCAATAGTTGCATCATTGATTGCTTTGTAGTTAACAACCATTCGCTTCTTTCCTCTTCTTTTCTCTGCTTCTTTATTGACAAGAAAGGCAGGAGACATATGAGGGGATTTTGATTCTATAATTAGTCTCATATCAAGTAATTCTTTGATTTGTTTGGAAAATTCTTCTCTATCTTGTAGAGAGTAAACCATAGGTTTTTCTCTAATAACCGTTTTGGGATCAATAAGCTTGATTGAAGCTTTCATCCATCCTTTGGTTTTATTTGGATCAATAGGATTTTCAGAACAAACTTTTTCAAGAAGATCTTCAATCTGTTTGAACCTGGTAGTTTGAATAGAAATAATCCTTTCTTTATTAATCTCTTCATGAGTTATATTAGTACCTGGAATTTGTTTTTCTTTAGAACCTTTTTCTTGAGTTTCAAGAAAACCTGGTTTTCCTTTGCTATAGGCCTCTGTAACCTTTTTTATAATTACCATATCATTATTAAGATGAAAGGCAATTCTATCTATCCATTGTATGAATGGTCCATAGACTTGACAGAAGTTGTTACCAATTATGATATCAATTCCTGAATTTTGTTGGTAAATAGTGGGAACATTGAAATGTTCTCCTGAAAGTTCGAGATTAATATTTCTACAAACTTTATTAATTTTTATGGTTTCACCATTTGCAATAGTGGCACTAATTTCTTTGGGAGCGTTTTCCCAGAGTTCATCCGGAATGATGAATTTGCTTGCAAGACATAAAGATGCACCTGTGTCTACAAAACAATGTACTCTAAATTTTTTATATCCTTTAAAGTTAAGGAAGGCAGAAACATAAATAGAGTTTGGATTAGTAAGATTCATGATAAGGGAATCATCAATCTTCTGGAGGTTTACGCAAAAATGGTTAATCTCCTCCTCCCTGAAAAGCGAGGTATGTATGGGACTAGTCTGAGTCATCCGTTGTTGATTCGTATTCTTCAGTGTCTGATGAAGATTCTGTTTCAACATGATATATAAAAACATGTTGCGTACCATCATACTCTTCTTCAAGAGCTTCATAGCCTCCATTGTTAGCGGTTTGTAAAACCTTGACTTTGTCAGGGTATTTTTTTCTATTTGGACATTCGTTTGCGTAGTGTCCTTCTTCATTGCAGATCCAACACCTACATTTTTTCTTTCCTTGCGGACAAGAAGTAGTTTTCTTAGGTGTTTCTTTTGATGGTTTCTTGAAGTATTTTCCTGGTGAAAATTTTCTTCTTTTCTTTTTCCAAAAAGATTTGTATTTCTTTTTGTTTTTATGCTTTTTCTTAGTATAATTTTTCTTTCCAATATCAAAGTTTTTGAAATCAGAGAGAATGCTACAACAATCTTTGCTTATAGTTTTAAGCTTTTGTTGTTTATATCTGTCTTGACAGATTCTATCAATTTCTTCTTTTGCAATTTTTGTTGCGTAAGAAAGACTGGTTTGCTGGATTTCTCCAGTAGCTTCTTTTTTCCATCTGTCTGTACAGGTTTCTCCAATAATTGGAATTTTCATGAGATAAGCAGATATCCATTGCGCATATTCACTTCTCTGTGGAATATCATACAAATATGATTCATACATACATGTGTATTTGTCGAGAAGACTAATATCATGTAATTGGAGTTTAGTCATTGAAACTCTTGCTATGTCAACCTTCTTATTAATGGTGAAGTCTTTATTAGAAATATAATCAAGACCTAAGAAAGTAGTGTATATGACATTTATGAGATTATCAAAAAGATCTGAGCCATGTAGTTCTTCATTCCAATTATTGTTTCTTAGGAATTTCTGCACGATTCCATCAGTTTTGTGTTCTAAAAGTAGTAGAACATTTTTTGCTTTTTCAAATTCATCTGGATTTGTTTGTAAGATTAGTGAAATCTCAGTAACCCATTTTTCTACAACTCTTTCTCTGAGTTTTAAATCTTGGATACAATCAATATTGAGTACATTGATCGTATTGGGTCCTTGGCCACTATTTGGAATTCCATTGTGGACAGGCATTTTGAACTCGTATTTCTTTTTATTGCCTCTTCTTGTGGCTGTATAAGAAGATTCTGCTTCATCATCTTCCATATCTGAATATTCGAACTTAACAGTCTTTGTATTTGTTTTAAAATTATCTTCTTGTTCTGATTCAGTATCGGGTTCATTTATTTTAGTCATTCTAAAATATTGATCAAAAAGTTTGGGTTCTTTTTGATACAATTCTTCACATTCTTCAGTTTCTAAAGATAAAAGCTGAATAAGCTTTTGGTCAGTTTTATCATAATCTTCATATTGAAGGTTAAAGAAATATTTCTCGAGACGTTCAGAGATTGTTTCTTTCATTTTTATTCTTTCTTGAAAATGTTAATTTTCTGGGAATCTTTTGAGCTTCCTAAGTCAGGGTTTCCAACACTAGGATTGGGAGGTGAGTATTTCTTAAGACCTGAATATTTTCCAGGCTTGGTTTTTTGTTCTATGATGGAGATATTCTTGATGTGCTCAAGTATGTCTTTATTACATGGGCAAGAGTCAATCTTTTCAGATAACTCTTTAGTAATGTCTGCAATAATTTTTGCAGATGCTACTTCCAACTGGGTAATGGTTACGTATTTATTGAATGTTAAGTCCATGTTTATAATCAGCCCATCAATTTTTTCATTAAGGAGATTGATTGATCTATTTATCTCGGGTATCGAGGTGATTGATTTATTGAGCTCGGGTATCGAGGTCATCCTATTAGTTGTTTTAACTGATCATGTATATTAGTGATCTTAATGTTGGTTTCCTTAAGAGTGCCCTCAATATTTGCCTTTTTGGCGACTTCTTCAACAAATTGGTTGTTTTTTAAAGAGTTTTCTAAAAGAATTGAATGTTTGTCAATAGACTGGGTTAACTTGATAGTTAATTTATTTTGTCTTTCAATAACTTCGAAGAATTTTTCAAAATCTTTTTTATCAAGATTGTTTTTAACCATAAAGGCTAAATCGTTTTTAAATTGGTTAAAAGGTATTTTATTTTTTGAAATATCTTTAGAAATATCTTTTGAAATACCAAGATAATGGCTTATTTTTGAAGTTTTTAAAAGACATCTTGCAATGATTTGGTTGAGATTATTGCAATGATTTACGATTGTTTGAACACCAGCTTTACCAGAAGTAGAGAAAACGTATTCTTTCTTTTCAGTATTATCGTCAAGAGTTTTAATTTTGACTGTTTTACCTTTTTTATAGAAATGAGGAAAATCAATTTTATTATTCATTTATAATGTCAGTGATTTGTTTGATATTCTGGCGTAGACTATCAATTTTTAAAGACATGTTTCTTATTAGGTTATTATCTTTTCTCTCCGAGCTTTCTCCTATGTGGAGTGAATCCATAGAAATTCTTGGTCTAAGAGTTTCTCCTAGAGCTTTTTTATTTCTAGCTATATTTAAAACCCAAGAGTTTTCTTGAGGATTTATGTCGCAGAATTGTTTATCTTTGACATGGCCTATTTCTGAAAAGACATCATCAAGTTCGATGTACTCGTCTTTCTTATAGTCTATGCTATGGTGACTGTTGGTCAGGGCATATCCTATGAGATATGTTATGGTGAAAGGTTTATCACCTGGACTCATTAGGTCACTTCTTTCAAAGTGATGTATAAAAGATAAGGTTTTATCTATATTTGCAGATTTTAAATCCAGAGCAAACTTTGGATAGACTGAAAACATAAACTTTTGGTAAGCAAGGTTTCCCTTTGCAGCACCTAAGATGCAGTCCTGTCTGTCAGTAATTCTGTTGTCAATTAAGGCCATTTTTATGGGAGAATTTATTCCTGCTTGGAATTGGGATTTTAACAAAATTTTTACAGCTCCGATATGGACCATTCTAATTTTTGATCTAATCTCAACTGGAATACTTTTTAAGTTATTATGTATTTGCTCCTTAGTTAAAAGGGGTAGAAAGACAGCTCCTATTGTATCTTTTATGTCTACGGACATTTCTTTAGTACTAACAAAGTAGAAAATTTCATTTTTCCTTTTAAGGGGATTTAGAATACTAAGTTTAGAAGGAACATTTTTGAAAATGTTTTCTTTCTTTATTTTTAAATCAATTTTCTTAACTCTAGAGAGAAGGTCTTGTTTTATTAAAAGATTTGCATGAAAGCCGTCTTCATCTTCAACATAAGTTAAGATTTGTTTTTCTTCTGAATTATTTTCTTCAGTGTTGTTGAAAATTTCATTATTCATTTTAAGAAAAGCTAACAGGTTAAAATAAACTTTCTGAGTTTTGAAACTAATTTTTTATTTCTATCAAGATGTTCTTGATGTACTTTTTGCTTATGCAGGAGATACATACGTATATTAACCAAGTTTGGTATATATTCGTTAGTATGTTTATTTTGTGCTTGTAGAATTCTGAAATCTATATGCACCAAGTCTTTTTTATTATTGAAAAGTATTTCTTTATGTTGAGAGATTTCAATCTCTTTATTATGAATATGTTCAAACTTTACTCTGTAAAGTGTTTTATTATAATGTAATGCCATAAAAAGAAATACGAGTTCAAAATGCCTGTCCACAATGGAATTCCAAATAGTGGCCAAGGACCCAATACGATCAATGTACTCAATATTGATTGTATCCAAGATTTAAAACTCAGAGAAAGAGTTGTAGAAAAATGGGTTACTGAGATTTCACTAATCTTACAAACAAATCCAGATGAATTTGAAAAAGCAAAAAATGTTCTACTACTTTTAGAACACAAAACTGATGGAATCGTGCAGAAATTCCTAAGAAACAATAATTGGAATGAAGAACTACATGGCTCAGATCTTTTTGATAATCTCATAAATGTCATATACACTACTTTCTTAGGTCTTGATTATATTTCTAATAAAGACTTCACCATTAATAAGAAGGTTGACATAGCAAGAGTTTCAATGACTAAACTCCAATTACATGATATTAGTCTTCTCGACAAATACACATGTATGTATGAATCATATTTGTATGATATTCCACAGAGAAGTGAATATGCGCAATGGATATCTGCTTATCTCATGAAAATTCCAATTATTGGAGAAACCTGTACAGACAGATGGAAAAAAGAAGCTACTGGAGAAATCCAGCAAACCAGTCTTTCTTACGCAACAAAAATTGCAAAAGAAGAAATTGATAGAATCTGTCAAGACAGATATAAACAACAAAAGCTTAAAACTATAAGCAAAGATTGTTGTAGCATTCTCTCTGATTTCAAAAACTTTGATATTGGAAAGAAAAATTATACTAAGAAAAAGCATAAAAACAAAAAGAAATACAAATCTTTTTGGAAAAAGAAAAGAAGAAAATTTTCACCAGGAAAATACTTCAAGAAACCATCAAAAGAAACACCTAAGAAAACTACTTCTTGTCCGCAAGGAAAGAAAAAATGTAGGTGTTGGATCTGCAATGAAGAAGGACACTACGCAAACGAATGTCCAAATAGAAAAAAATACCCTGACAAAGTCAAGGTTTTACAAACCGCTAACAATGGAGGCTATGAAGCTCTTGAAGAAGAGTATGATGGTACGCAACATGTTTTTATATATCATGTTGAAACAGAATCTTCATCAGACACTGAAGAATACGAATCAACAACGGATGACTCAGACTAGTCCCATACATACCTCGCTTTTCAGGGAGGAGGAGATTAACCATTTTTGCGTAAACCTCCAGAAGATTGATGATTCCCTTATCATGAATCTTACTAATCCAAACTCTATTTATGTTTCTGCCTTCCTTAACTTTAAAGGATATAAAAAATTTAGAGTACATTGTTTTGTAGACACAGGTGCATCTTTATGTCTTGCAAGCAAATTCATCATTCCGGATGAACTCTGGGAAAACGCTCCCAAAGAAATTAGTGCCACTATTGCAAATGGTGAAACCATAAAAATTAATAAAGTTTGTAGAAATATTAATCTCGAACTTTCAGGAGAACATTTCAATGTTCCCACTATTTACCAACAAAATTCAGGAATTGATATCATAATTGGTAACAACTTCTGTCAAGTCTATGGACCATTCATACAATGGATAGATAGAATTGCCTTTCATCTTAATAATGATATGGTAATTATAAAAAAGGTTACAGAGGCCTATAGCAAAGGAAAACCAGGTTTTCTTGAAACTCAAGAAAAAGGTTCTAAAGAAAAACAAATTCCAGGTACTAATATAACTCATGAAGAGATTAATAAAGAAAGGATTATTTCTATTCAAACTACCAGGTTCAAACAGATTGAAGATCTTCTTGAAAAAGTTTGTTCTGAAAATCCTATTGATCCAAATAAAACCAAAGGATGGATGAAAGCTTCAATCAAGCTTATTGATCCCAAAACGGTTATTAGAGAAAAACCTATGGTTTACTCTCTACAAGATAGAGAAGAATTTTCCAAACAAATCAAAGAATTACTTGATATGAGACTAATTATAGAATCAAAATCCCCTCATATGTCTCCTGCCTTTCTTGTCAATAAAGAAGCAGAGAAAAGAAGAGGAAAGAAGCGAATGGTTGTTAACTACAAAGCAATCAATGATGCAACTATTGGAGACTCACATAATCTCCCCAATATGCACGAACTCTTGACTCTTCTACGAGGAAAAAACATTTATTCAAGTTTCGACTGCAAGTCAGGTTTCTGGCAAGTTCTACTTGATGAAGAATCGCAGCTTCTCACTGCCTTCACATGTCCTGATGGACTCTTTCAATGGAAAGTACTACCCTTTGGGCTTAAACAAGCTCCTAGTATTTTTCAAAGACACATGCAGAATGCTCTTCGAGGCCTTGAAGGTTTCTGCACTGTATACGTTGATGACATCATGATCTTCAGCAAAAATGAACAAGAACACTATGTTCATGTCACACAGGTTCTCAGAACTATTTTAAAATATGGTATAATACTTTCAAAAAAGAAAGCTCATCTTTTCAAAACAAAAATCAATTTTTTAGGTTTAGAAATAAATGAAGGTACCCATTGTCCTCAAAAACATATTCTTGAACATTTACATGACTTTCCAAATGTTTTAGAAGACAAAAAGCAACTACAAAGATTTCTTGGTGTTTTAACTTATGCTGAAACATATATTGAAAAACTTGCAGCCATGAGAAAACCTTTACAGGCAAAATTAAAAAAAGATGTCATTTGGAATTGGTCAAATGCTGATACAGACTACATCAAAAAGATAAAGAAAGTTTTAATCAATTTTCCAAAACTTTATCTTCCAAACATTGAAGACAGTTTAATTATTGAAACTGATGCTTCTGATGAATTTTGGGGAGGTGTTTTAAAAGCTAAAAACCCCAAAAACGAAGAACAAATTTGCAGGTACACCTCTGGCAGTTTCAAAGCAGCTGAGAAAAACTACCATAGCAATGAAAAAGAATTACTCGCTGTAAAAAGAGTTATTACAAAATTCTCTGTATATTTAACACCAGTAAATTTCCTGGTTCGTACAGATAATAAAAATTTTACTTATTTCCTCCGAACTAAGATTGCAGGAGATAACAAATTAGGCCGGCTAATACGTTGGCAAGAGTGGTTTTCACGATATACTTTCACTGTTGAACATCTCGCAGGAAACAAAAACGTACTGGCAGACTGCCTCACCCGTGACTTCAGGTATACCTTACATCATCCATGATCTCACTCGCTCCTCTCGAGCCCTATAAAAGGATATGATCCTCAAGACATATTTCCTCACAAAAACTTCACCTACAAAAAAGAGAGGGGGAGATTAGAGAAAAAAGTAAACAAAAATTTGAGTTTACAAAAATGGAAGACCTCAACACTTTGAGGATGAAGAAACAAATGCTCCTCATAGAGCTATCTGCAATTGAGCAGAAAATCAACTTGTATGAACAAGTAACAACGGTCACCAATGTACCGGAAAGCGAAAGCTCAAAAACAAAGGCTATTCCAGTGCAAACGGCACCTGGTAAAGAATCAACAAATCCGTTGAAAGCTGATGCTTTGCTAAAAAGCATAATAAAGGAGACAGCTACTCCTCTTCCTGATGGAAAAACTAGCTTGTTGGTTGATACCAATCCTTGTACTGAAGGAATCAGTAAAATGACAACCTTGTCACCCATTAACAAATCTGTGCAGGAGTTTACACCAGATTACAAAAAAGCTCTTAACAAAGAAGCTGAAAGATTTTATGTAATCTACAAAGGACCTCATGCCGGTGTTCATACTGACTGGGGAATTACAGAAACATTCTGTAAAGTTGATAAAGTTACTTGCAAAAAATTCAGAAATGAAGCATCTGCAAGATTAAGCCTTGCCACTTATCAAGACGATACAAGCAAGACTAACCAACCACTTCTTCGACCAAAAATTCATAAAGTCAAAGAAGCTCACAGAGACCAAAGGTTTGACGTTCCAAATAACGCTCAACAAATGGTTAACTATCCTGAAATCTCTTTCGAAGACTTCAGAACAATCTGGAAGAAAGCAAGAGCTGCATGCCCAGAAGACCTTGTTCATGAAAAGTTTTTCACTACGGACAAGAAAACAAAAAGTCTGTTCAACTTCCTCGAAGGATCAGATGCAAAATTAGTATACCAAGCCTTTCAAGCTGGACTAATCGACAATATCTACCCAAGTTGCAACCTTCAAGAACTCATTTTCTTCCCAAGCAACATGGTAGAATCCATTAAAAACTTTCGAAAGAAAGTACTTAAAGCAAAAGATAATCCGATCTACATCAGATGCATCTCTTCACTCCCAGAATGGATTCAAGAATCAACTCTTTCTCCATACCACTTTCTGGAAATTGGTCTTTCTAAAGCCAATAGAGATATTGAACAATCTCAACCAATGGAAGACAAAGATCTACCTTTTACAGAGATTCTTCATCCCAATCGCATCAATGGTTTAAGAAGAATATCAGAAAAAATCATCGAGATTATCTCTGGTTCAAAAAAGAAGATTAATTATACCGACTCGCATTGTATAATTACAAGCTGGAGTTACAACAACACCAGCCAAGAAGATCTTCGTCAAGCCTCCAAGTTTGGCGAAAAATTCATGAACAATAGCATGGAAGTATCCAATGCTACACGCCAACACTTCTGCCGACATGCAGAACAACTTTTTGAAGAACATCTTTGTCACTTTTGCGAAAGCAAAGATTCGGAGACAATGGAGGGACCCCCCTCTGAAGATGACAAATCATCATCATCTTAAAGAAAGATGCTTCACGTGTCAAATGGCCCCAGCCACTCGAAATAATAATGCCCTTCTTCATTATTAGAAGCTTTCTAGCTGTCCACAATAATGTAATCTTTAGTGGATAAAAACGTCATGCCTGACATTTTAGGCAAGGATCAGACCCTCTCAATGTATCTATAAATTGAGAGTTATGTTTTGTTTTAGGGACATCGGAATAACGAGTGCAAGAAAAAAAAAAAAAAAAAAAAAAAAAAACACTCTCTATCTAGTAAATTTTCAGTTCAATGTCTAGTGAGTAATTCCTCCCTTAGAAGGGGAAAAATGTAAAATATTGTAAGAGTCTTCCCTTTTTGGGAACTCTGTTATCAATAAATCTTTGTTTTGTTATTTTTGAGTGTTCATACAATTTAGAGTGATGAAACTTGTAAGTGACAGAGTGTCAGGTCGACGATGATTAACAGTACCACAGGCACCATGCCAACAGGGAAAGCAACCACACAGACCAATGAACGACACAGGCTGGCTTGAATAGTTTCTATCTATGTAAGTATAACACTCACTACATCACAATTACACATTTATTGATACAAGAGTCTTCTTTTCACAATTTTTATATTTATTCCCTTCTTTGTTAAAACATAAATTCCGTACACATCCACACACCCAAACTGGTATCAGAGCCTTGATAAATATGGCATTACATTATAATAAAACACTTTACAGAGTAAAGTTTGAACATATTCATAATAAAGAGATTGAAATCTCTCAACATAAAGAAATACTTTTCAATAATAAAAAAGACTTGGTGCATATAGATTTCAGAATTCTACAAGCACAAAATAAACATACTAACGAATATATACCAAACTTGGTTAATATACGTATGTATCTCCTGCATAAGCAAAAAGTACATCAAGAACATCTTGATAGAAATAAAAAATTAGTTTCAAAACTCAGAAAGTTTATTTTAACCTGTTAGCTTTTCTTAAAATGAATAATGAAATTTTCAACAACACTGAAGAAAATAATTCAGAAGAAAAACAAATCTTAACTTATGTTGAAGATGAAGACGGCTTTCATGCAAATCTTTTAATAAAACAAGACCTTCTCTCTAGAGTTAAGAAAATTGATTTAAAAATAAAGAAAGAAAACATTTTCAAAAATGTTCCTTCTAAACTTAGTATTCTAAATCCCCTTAAAAGGAAAAATGAAATTTTCTACTTTGTTAGTACTAAAGAAATGTCCGTAGACATAAAAGATACAATAGGAGCTGTCTTTCTACCCCTTTTAACTAAGGAGCAAATACATAATAACTTAAAAAGTATTCCAGTTGAGATTAGATCAAAAATTAGAATGGTCCATATCGGAGCTGTAAAAATTTTGTTAAAATCCCAATTCCAAGCAGGAATAAATTCTCCCATAAAAATGGCCTTAATTGACAACAGAATTACTGACAGACAGGACTGCATCTTAGGTGCTGCAAAGGGAAACCTTGCTTACCAAAAGTTTATGTTTTCAGTCTATCCAAAGTTTGCTCTGGATTTAAAATCTGCAAATATAGATAAAACCTTATCTTTTATACATCACTTTGAAAGAAGTGACCTAATGAGTCCAGGTGATAAACCTTTCACCATAACATATCTCATAGGATATGCCCTGACCAACAGTCACCATAGCATAGACTATAAGAAAGACGAGTACATCGAACTTGATGATGTCTTTTCAGAAATAGGCCATGTCAAAGATAAACAATTCTGCGACATAAATCCTCAAGAAAACTCTTGGGTTTTAAATATAGCTAGAAATAAAAAAGCTCTAGGAGAAACTCTTAGACCAAGAATTTCTATGGATTCACTCCACATAGGAGAAAGCTCGGAGAGAAAAGATAATAACCTAATAAGAAACATGTCTTTAAAAATTGATAGTCTACGCCAGAATATCAAACAAATCACTGACATTATAAATGAATAATAAAATTGATTTTCCTCATTTCTATAAAAAAGGTAAAACAGTCAAAATTAAAACTCTTGACGATAATACTGAAAAGAAAGAATACGTTTTCTCTACTTCTGGTAAAGCTGGTGTTCAAACAATCGTAAATCATTGCAATAATCTCAACCAAATCATTGCAAGATGTCTTTTAAAAACTTCAAAAATAAGCCATTATCTTGGTATTTCAAAAGATATTTCTAAAGATATTTCAAAAAATAAAATACCTTTTAACCAATTTAAAAACGATTTAGCCTTTATGGTTAAAAACAATCTTGATAAAAAAGATTTTGAAAAATTCTTCGAAGTTATTGAAAGACAAAATAAATTAACTATCAAGTTAACCCAGTCTATTGACAAACATTCAATTCTTTTAGAAAACTCTTTAAAAAACAACCAATTTGTTGAAGAAGTCGCCAAAAAGGCAAATATTGAGGGCACTCTTAAGGAAACCAACATTAAGATCACTAATATACATGATCAGTTAAAACAACTAATAGGATGACCTCGATACCCGAGCTCAATAAATCAATCACCTCGATACCCGAGATAAATAGATCAATCAATCTCCTTAATGAAAAAATTGATGGGCTGATTATAAACATGGACTTAACATTCAATAAATACGTAACCATTACCCAGTTGGAAGTAGCATCTGCAAAAATTATTGCAGACATTACTAAAGAGTTATCTGAAAAGATTGACTCTTGCCCATGTAATAAAGACATACTTGAGCACATCAAGAATATCTCCATCATAGAACAAAAAACCAAGCCTGGAAAATATTCAGGTCTTAAGAAATACTCACCTCCCAATCCTAGTGTTGGAAACCCTGACTTAGGAAGCTCAAAAGATTCCCAGAAAATTAACATTTTCAAGAAAGAATAAAAATGAAAGAAACAATCTCTGAACGTCTCGAGAAATATTTCTTTAACCTTCAATATGAAGATTATGATAAAACTGACCAAAAGCTTATTCAGCTTTTATCTTTAGAAACTGAAGAATGTGAAGAATTGTATCAAAAAGAACCCAAACTTTTTGATCAATATTTTAGAATGACTAAAATAAATGAACCCGATACTGAATCAGAACAAGAAGATAATTTTAAAACAAATACAAAGACTGTTAAGTTCGAATATTCAGATATGGAAGATGATGAAGCAGAATCTTCTTATACAGCCACAAGAAGAGGCAATAAAAAGAAATACGAGTTCAAAATGCCTGTCCACAATGGAATTCCAAATAGTGGCCAAGGACCCAATACGATCAATGTACTCAATATTGATTGTATCCAAGATTTAAAACTCAGAGAAAGAGTTGTAGAAAAATGGGTTACTGAGATTTCACTAATCTTACAAACAAATCCAGATGAATTTGAAAAAGCAAAAAATGTTCTACTACTTTTAGAACACAAAACTGATGGAATCGTGCAGAAATTCCTAAGAAACAATAATTGGAATGAAGAACTACATGGCTCAGATCTTTTTGATAATCTCATAAATGTCATATACACTACTTTCTTAGGTCTTGATTATATTTCTAATAAAGACTTCACCATTAATAAGAAGGTTGACATAGCAAGAGTTTCAATGACTAAACTCCAATTACATGATATTAGTCTTCTCGACAAATACACATGTATGTATGAATCATATTTGTATGATATTCCCCAGTCAGTATGAACACCGGCATGAGGTCCTTTGTAGAGCCTTGATATCAGATATGGAAGATATGGAAGATGATGAAGCAGAATCTTCTTATACAGCCACAAGAAGAGGCAATAAAAAGAAATACGAGTTCAAAATGCCTGTCCACAATGGAATTCCAAATAGTGGCCAAGGACCCAATACGATCAATGTACTCAATATTGATTGTATCCAAGATTTAAAACTCAGAGAAAGAGTTGTAGAAAAATGGGTTACTGAGATTTCACTAATCTTACAAACAAATCCAGATGAATTTGAAAAAGCAAAAAATGTTCTACTACTTTTAGAACACAAAACTGATGGAATCGTGCAGAAATTCCTAAGAAACAATAATTGGAATGAAGAACTACATGGCTCAGATCTTTTTGATAATCTCATAAATGTCATATACACTACTTTCTTAGGTCTTGATTATATTTCTAATAAAGACTTCACCATTAATAAGAAGGTTGACATAGCAAGAGTTTCAATGACTAAACTCCAATTACATGATATTAGTCTTCTCGACAAATACACATGTATGTATGAATCATATTTGTATGATATTCCACAGAGAAGTGAATATGCGCAATGGATATCTGCTTATCTCATGAAAATTCCAATTATTGGAGAAACCTGTACAGACAGATGGAAAAAAGAAGCTACTGGAGAAATCCAGCAAACCAGTCTTTCTTACGCAACAAAAATTGCAAAAGAAGAAATTGATAGAATCTGTCAAGACAGATATAAACAACAAAAGCTTAAAACTATAAGCAAAGATTGTTGTAGCATTCTCTCTGATTTCAAAAACTTTGATATTGGAAAGAAAAATTATACTAAGAAAAAGCATAAAAACAAAAAGAAATACAAATCTTTTTGGAAAAAGAAAAGAAGAAAATTTTCACCAGGAAAATACTTCAAGAAACCATCAAAAGAAACACCTAAGAAAACTACTTCTTGTCCGCAAGGAAAGAAAAAATGTAGGTGTTGGATCTGCAATGAAGAAGGACACTACGCAAACGAATGTCCAAATAGAAAAAAATACCCTGACAAAGTCAAGGTTTTACAAACCGCTAACAATGGAGGCTATGAAGCTCTTGAAGAAGAGTATGATGGTACGCAACATGTTTTTATATATCATGTTGAAACAGAATCTTCATCAGACACTGAAGAATACGAATCAACAACGGATGACTCAGACTAGTCCCATACATACCTCGCTTTTCAGGGAGGAGGAGATTAACCATTTTTGCGTAAACCTCCAGAAGATTGATGATTCCCTTATCATGAATCTTACTAATCCAAACTCTATTTATGTTTCTGCCTTCCTTAACTTTAAAGGATATAAAAAATTTAGAGTACATTGTTTTGTAGACACAGGTGCATCTTTATGTCTTGCAAGCAAATTCATCATTCCGGATGAACTCTGGGAAAACGCTCCCAAAGAAATTAGTGCCACTATTGCAAATGGTGAAACCATAAAAATTAATAAAGTTTGTAGAAATATTAATCTCGAACTTTCAGGAGAACATTTCAATGTTCCCACTATTTACCAACAAAATTCAGGAATTGATATCATAATTGGTAACAACTTCTGTCAAGTCTATGGACCATTCATACAATGGATAGATAGAATTGCCTTTCATCTTAATAATGATATGGTAATTATAAAAAAGGTTACAGAGGCCTATAGCAAAGGAAAACCAGGTTTTCTTGAAACTCAAGAAAAAGGTTCTAAAGAAAAACAAATTCCAGGTACTAATATAACTCATGAAGAGATTAATAAAGAAAGGATTATTTCTATTCAAACTACCAGGTTCAAACAGATTGAAGATCTTCTTGAAAAAGTTTGTTCTGAAAATCCTATTGATCCAAATAAAACCAAAGGATGGATGAAAGCTTCAATCAAGCTTATTGATCCCAAAACGGTTATTAGAGAAAAACCTATGGTTTACTCTCTACAAGAAAGAGAAGAATTTTCCAAACAAATCAAAGAATTACTTGATATGAGACTAATTATAGAATCAAAATCCCCTCATATGTCTCCTGCCTTTCTTGTCAATAAAGAAGCAGAGAAAAGAAGAGGAAAGAAGCGAATGGTTGTTAACTACAAAGCAATCAATGATGCAACTATTGGAGACTCACATAATCTCCCCAATATGCACGAACTCTTGACTCTTCTACGAGGAAAAAACATTTATTCAAGTTTCGACTGCAAGTCAGGTTTCTGGCAAGTTCTACTTGATGAAGAATCGCAGCTTCTCACTGCCTTCACATGTCCTGATGGACTCTTTCAATGGAAAGTACTACCCTTTGGGCTTAAACAAGCTCCTAGTATTTTTCAAAGACACATGCAGAATGCTCTTCGAGGCCTTGAAGGTTTCTGCACTGTATACGTTGATGACATCATGATCTTCAGCAAAAATGAACAAGAACGCTATGTTCATGTCACACAGGTTCTCAGAACTATTTTAAAATATGGTATAATACTTTCAAAAAAGAAAGCTCATCTTTTCAAAACAAAAATCAATTTTTTAGGTTTAGAAATAAATGAAGGTACCCATTGTCCTCAAAAACATATTCTTGAACATTTACATGACTTTCCAAATGTTTTAGAAGACAAAAAGCAACTACAAAGATTTCTTGGTGTTTTAACTTATGCTGAAACATATATTGAAAAACTTGCAGCCATGAGAAAACCTTTACAGGCAAAATTAAAAAAAGATGTCATTTGGAATTGGTCAAATGCTGATACAGACTACATCAAAAAGATAAAGAAAGTTTTAATCAATTTTCCAAAACTTTATCTTCCAAACATTGAAGACAGTTTAATTATTGAAACTGATGCTTCTGATGAATTTTGGGGAGGTGTTTTAAAAGCTAAAAACCCCAAAAACGAAGAACAAATTTGCAGGTACACCTCTGGCAGTTTCAAAGCAGCTGAGAAAAACTACCATAGCAATGAAAAAGAATTACTCGCTGTAAAAAGAGTTATTACAAAATTCTCTGTATATTTAACACCAGTAAATTTCCTGGTTCGTACAGATAATAAAAATTTTACTTATTTCCTCCGAACTAAGATTGCAGGAGATAACAAATTAGGCCGGCTAATACGTTGGCAAGAGTGGTTTTCACGATATACTTTCACTGTTGAACATCTCGCAGGAAACAAAAACGTACTGGCAGACTGCCTCACCCGTGACTTCAGGTATACCTTACATCATCCATGATCTCACTCGCTCCTCTCGAGCCCTATAAAAGGATATGATCCTCAAGACATATTTCCTCACAAAAACTTCACCTACAAAAAAGAGAGGGGGAGATTAGAGAAAAAAGTAAACAAAAATTTGAGTTTACAAAAATGGAAGACCTCAACACTTTGAGGATGAAGAAACAAATGCTCCTCATAGAGCTATCTGCAATTGAGCAGAAAATCAACTTGTATGAACAAGTAACAACGGTCACCAATGTACCGGAAAGCGAAAGCTCAAAAACAAAGGCTATTCCAGTGCAAACGGCACCTGGTAAAGAATCAACAAATCCGTTGAAAGCTGATGCTTTGCTAAAAAGCATAATAAAGGAGACAGCTACTCCTCTTCCTGATGGAAAAACTAGCTTGTTGGTTGATACCAATCCTTGTACTGAAGGAATCAGTAAAATGACAACCTTGTCACCCATTAACAAATCTGTGCAGGAGTTTACACCAGATTACAAAAAAGCTCTTAACAAAGAAGCTGAAAGATTTTATGTAATCTACAAAGGACCTCATGCCGGTGTTCATACTGACTGGGGAATTACAGAAACGTTCTGTAAAGTTGATAAAGTTACTTGCAAAAAATTCAGAAATGAAGCATCTGCAAGATTAAGCCTTGCCACTTATCAAGACGATACAAGCAAGACTAACCAACCACTTCTTCGACCAAAAATTCATAAAGTCAAAGAAGCTCACAGAGACCAAAGGTTTGACGTTCCAAATAACGCTCAACAAATGGTTAACTATCCTGAAATCTCTTTCGAAGACTTCAGAACAATCTGGAAGAAAGCAAGAGCTGCATGCCCAGAAGACCTTGTTCATGAAAAGTTTTTCACTACGGACAAGAAAACAAAAAGTCTGTTCAACTTCCTCGAAGGATCAGATGCAAAATTAGTATACCAAGCCTTTCAAGCTGGACTAATCGACAATATCTACCCAAGTTGCAACCTTCAAGAACTCATTTTCTTCCCAAGCAACATGGTAGAATCCATTAAAAACTTTCGAAAGAAAGTACTTAAAGCAAAAGATAATCCGATCTACATCAGATGCATCTCTTCACTCCCAGAATGGATTCAAGAATCAACTCTTTCTCCATACCACTTTCTGGAAATTGGTCTTTCTAAAGCCAATAGAGATATTGAACAATCTCAACCAATGGAAGACAAAGATCTACCTTTTACAGAGATTCTTCATCCCAATCGCATCAATGGTTTAAGAAGAATATCAGAAAAAATCATCGAGATTATCTCTGGTTCAAAAAAGAAGATTAATTATACCGACTCGCATTGTATAATTACAAGCTGGAGTTACAACAACACCAGCCAAGAAGATCTTCGTCAAGCCTCCAAGTTTGGCGAAAAATTCATGAACAATAGCATGGAAGTATCCAATGCTACACGCCAACACTTCTGCCGACATGCAGAACAACTTTTTGAAGAACATCTTTGTCACTTTTGCGAAAGCAAAGATTCGGAGACAATGGAGGGACCCCCCTCTGAAGATGACAAATCATCATCATCTTAAAGAAAGATGCTTCACGTGTCAAATGGCCCCAGCCACTCGAAATAATAATGCCCTTCTTCATTATTAGAAGCTTTCTAGCTGTCCACAATAATGTAATCTTTAGTGGATAAAAACGTCATGCCTGACATTTTAGGCAAGGATCAGACCCTCTCAATGTATCTATAAATTGAGAGTTATGTTTTGTTTTAGGGACAGCGGAATAACGAGTGCAAGAAAAAAAAAAAAAAAAAAAAAAAAAAAAAAAAACACTCTCTATCTAGTAAATTTTCAGTTCAATGTCTAGTGAGTAATTCCTCCCTTAGAAGGGGAAAAATGTAAAATATTGTAAGAGTCTTCCCTTTTTGGGAACTCTGTTATCAATAAATCTTTGTTTTGTTATTTTTGAGTGTTCATACAATTTAGAGTGATGAAACTTGTAAGTGACAGAGTGTCAGGTCGACGATGATTAACAGTACCACAGGCACCATGCCAACAGGGAAAGCAACCACACAGACCAATGAACGACACAGGCTGGCTTGAATAGTTTCTATCTATGTAAGTATAACACTCACTACATCACAATTACACATTTATTGATACAAGAGTCTTCTTTTCACAAACTTTGGATAGACTGAAAACATAAACTTTTGGTAAGAAGTGACCTAATGAGTCCAGGTGATAAACCTTTCAAGAAAGAATAAAAATGAAAGAAACAATCTCTGAACGTCTCGAGAAATATTTCTTTAACCTTCAATATGAAGATTATGATAAAACTGACCAAAAGCTTATTCAGCTTTTATCTTTAGAAACTGAAGAATGTGAAGAATTGTATCAAAAAGAACCCAAACTTTTTGATCAATATTTTAGAATGACTAAAATAAATGAACCCGATACTGAATCAGAACAAGAAGATAATTTTAAAACAAATACAAAGACTGTTAAGTTCGAATATTCAGATATGGAAGATGATGAAGCAGAATCTTCTTATACAGCCACAAGAAGAGGCAATAAAAAGAAATACGAGTTCAAAATGCCTGTCCACAATGGAATTCCAAATAGTGGCCAAGGACCCAATACGATCAATGTACTCAATATTGATTGTATCCAAGATTTAAAACTCAGAGAAAGAGTTGTAGAAAAATGGGTTACTGAGATTTCACTAATCTTACAAACAAATCCAGATGAATTTGAAAAAGCAAAAAATGTTCTACTACTTTTAGAACACAAAACTGATGGAATCGTGCAGAAATTCCTAAGAAACAATAATTGGAATGAAGAACTACATGGCTCAGATCTTTTTGATAATCTCATAAATGTCATATACACTACTTTCTTAGGTCTTGATTATATTTCTAATAAAGACTTCACCATTAATAAGAAGGTTGACATAGCAAGAGTTTCAATGACTAAACTCCAATTACATGATATTAGTCTTCTCGACAAATACACATGTATGTATGAATCATATTTGTATGATATTCCACAGAGAAGTGAATATGCGCAATGGATATCTGCTTATCTCATGAAAATTCCAATTATTGGAGAAACCTGTACAGACAGATGGAAAAAAGAAGCTACTGGAGAAATCCAGCAAACCAGTCTTTCTTACGCAACAAAAATTGCAAAAGAAGAAATTGATAGAATCTGTCAAGACAGATATAAACAACAAAAGCTTAAAACTATAAGCAAAGATTGTTGTAGCATTCTCTCTGATTTCAAAAACTTTGATATTGGAAAGAAAAATTATACTAAGAAAAAGCATAAAAACAAAAAGAAATACAAATCTTTTTGGAAAAAGAAAAGAAGAAAATTTTCACCAGGAAAATACTTCAAGAAACCATCAAAAGAAACACCTAAGAAAACTACTTCTTGTCCGCAAGGAAAGAAAAAATGTAGGTGTTGGATCTGCAATGAAGAAGGACACTACGCAAACGAATGTCCAAATAGAAAAAAAATACCCTGACAAAGTCAAGGTTTTACAAACCGCTAACAATGGAGGCTATGAAGCTCTTGAAGAAGAGTATGATGGTACGCAACATGTTTTTATATATCATGTTGAAACAGAATCTTCATCAGACACTGAAGAATACGAATCAACAACGGATGACTCAGACTAGTCCCATACATACCTCGCTTTTCAGGGAGGAGGAGATTAACCATTTTTGCGTAAACCTCCAGAAGATTGATGATTCCCTTATCATGAATCTTACTAATCCAAACTCTATTTATGTTTCTGCCTTCCTTAACTTTAAAGGATATAAAAAATTTAGAGTACATTGTTTTGTAGACACAGGTGCATCTTTATGTCTTGCAAGCAAATTCATCATTCCGGATGAACTCTGGGAAAACGCTCCCAAAGAAATTAGTGCCACTATTGCAAATGGTGAAACCATAAAAATTAATAAAGTTTGTAGAAATATTAATCTCGAACTTTCAGGAGAACATTTCAATGTTCCCACTATTTACCAACAAAATTCAGGAATTGATATCATAATTGGTAACAACTTCTGTCAAGTCTATGGACCATTCATACAATGGATAGATAGAATTGCCTTTCATCTTAATAATGATATGGTAATTATAAAAAAGGTTACAGAGGCCTATAGCAAAGGAAAACCAGGTTTTCTTGAAACTCAAGAAAAAGGTTCTAAAGAAAAACAAATTCCAGGTACTAATATAACTCATGAAGAGATTAATAAAGAAAGGATTATTTCTATTCAAACTACCAGGTTCAAACAGATTGAAGATCTTCTTGAAAAAGTTTGTTCTGAAAATCCTATTGATCCAAATAAAACCAAAGGATGGATGAAAGCTTCAATCAAGCTTATTGATCCCAAAACGGTTATTAGAGAAAAACCTATGGTTTACTCTCTACAAGATAGAGAAGAATTTTCCAAACAAATCAAAGAATTACTTGATATGAGACTAATTATAGAATCAAAATCCCCTCATATGTCTCCTGCCTTTCTTGTCAATAAAGAAGCAGAGAAAAGAAGAGGAAAGAAGCGAATGGTTGTTAACTACAAAGCAATCAATGATGCAACTATTGGAGACTCACATAATCTCCCCAATATGCACGAACTCTTGACTCTTCTACGAGGAAAAAACATTTATTCAAGTTTCGACTGCAAGTCAGGTTTCTGGCAAGTTCTACTTGATGAAGAATCGCAGCTTCTCACTGCCTTCACATGTCCTGATGGACTCTTTCAATGGAAAGTACTACCCTTTGGGCTTAAACAAGCTCCTAGTATTTTTCAAAGACACATGCAGAATGCTCTTCGAGGCCTTGAAGGTTTCTGCACTGTATACGTTGATGACATCATGATCTTCAGCAAAAATGAACAAGAACACTATGTTCATGTCACACAGGTTCTCAGAACTATTTTAAAATATGGTATAATACTTTCAAAAAAGAAAGCTCATCTTTTCAAAACAAAAATCAATTTTTTAGGTTTAGAAATAAATGAAGGTACCCATTGTCCTCAAAAACATATTCTTGAACATTTACATGACTTTCCAAATGTTTTAGAAGACAAAAAGCAACTACAAAGATTTCTTGGTGTTTTAACTTATGCTGAAACATATATTGAAAAACTTGCAGCCATGAGAAAACCTTTACAGGCAAAATTAAAAAAAGATGTCATTTGGAATTGGTCAAATGCTGATACAGACTACATCAAAAAGATAAAGAAAGTTTTAATCAATTTTCCAAAACTTTATCTTCCAAACATTGAAGACAGTTTAATTATTGAAACTGATGCTTCTGATGAATTTTGGGGAGGTGTTTTAAAAGCTAAAAACCCCAAAAACGAAGAACAAATTTGCAGGTACACCTCTGGCAGTTTCAAAGCAGCTGAGAAAAACTACCATAGCAATGAAAAAGAATTACTCGCTGTAAAAAGAGTTATTACAAAATTCTCTGTATATTTAACACCAGTAAATTTCCTGGTTCGTACAGATAATAAAAATTTTACTTATTTCCTCCGAACTAAGATTGCAGGAGATAACAAATTAGGCCGGCTAATACGTTGGCAAGAGTGGTTTTCACGATATACTTTCACTGTTGAACATCTCGCAGGAAACAAAAACGTACTGGCAGACTGCCTCACCCGTGACTTCAGGTATACCTTACATCATCCATGATCTCACTCGCTCCTCTCGAGCCCTATAAAAGGATATGATCCTCAAGACATATTTCCTCACAAAAACTTCACCTACAAAAAAGAGAGGGGGAGATTAGAGAAAAAAGTAAACAAAAATTTGAGTTTACAAAAATGGAAGACCTCAACACTTTGAGGATGAAGAAACAAATGCTCCTCATAGAGCTATCTGCAATTGAGCAGAAAATCAACTTGTATGAACAAGTAACAACGGTCACCAATGTACCGGAAAGCGAAAGCTCAAAAACAAAGGCTATTCCAGTGCAAACGGCACCTGGTAAAGAATCAACAAATCCGTTGAAAGCTGATGCTTTGCTAAAAAGCATAATAAAGGAGACAGCTACTCCTCTTCCTGATGGAAAAACTAGCTTGTTGGTTGATACCAATCCTTGTACTGAAGGAATCAGTAAAATGACAACCTTGTCACCCATTAACAAATCTGTGCAGGAGTTTACACCAGATTACAAAAAAGCTCTTAACAAAGAAGCTGAAAGATTTTATGTAATCTACAAAGGACCTCATGCCGGTGTTCATACTGACTGGGGAATTACAGAAACATTCTGTAAAGTTGATAAAGTTACTTGCAAAAAATTCAGAAATGAAGCATCTGCAAGATTAAGCCTTGCCACTTATCAAGACGATACAAGCAAGACTAACCAACCACTTCTTCGACCAAAAATTCATAAAGTCAAAGAAGCTCACAGAGACCAAAGGTTTGACGTTCCAAATAACGCTCAACAAATGGTTAACTATCCTGAAATCTCTTTCGAAGACTTCAGAACAATCTGGAAGAAAGCAAGAGCTGCATGCCCAGAAGACCTTGTTCATGAAAAGTTTTTCACTACGGACAAGAAAACAAAAAGTCTGTTCAACTTCCTCGAAGGATCAGATGCAAAATTAGTATACCAAGCCTTTCAAGCTGGACTAATCGACAATATCTACCCAAGTTGCAACCTTCAAGAACTCATTTTCTTCCCAAGCAACATGGTAGAATCCATTAAAAACTTTCGAAAGAAAGTACTTAAAGCAAAAGATAATCCGATTTTTCTTTCCAATATCAAAGTTTTTGAAATCAGAGAGAATGCTACAACAATCTTTGCTTATAGTTTTAAGCTTTTGTTGTTTATATCTGTCTTGACAGATTCTATCAATTTCTTCTTTTGCAATTTTTGTTGCGTAAGAAAGACTGGTTTGCTGGATTTCTCCAGTAGCTTCTTTTTTCCATCTGTCTGTACAGGTTTCTCCAATAATTGGAATTTTCATGAGATAAGCAGATATCCATTGCGCATATTCACTTCTCTGTGGAATATCATACAAATATGATTCATACATACATGTGTATTCCGTACACATCCACACACCCAAACTGGTATCAGAGCCTTGATAAATATGGCATTACATTATAATAAAACACTTTACAGAGTAAAGTTTGAACATATTCATAATAAAGAGATTGAAATCTCTCAACATAAAGAAATACTTTTCAATAATAAAAAAGACTTGGTGCATATAGATTTCAGAATTCTACAAGCACAAAATAAACATACTAACGAATATATACCAAACTTGGTTAATATACGTATGTATCTCCTGCATAAGCAAAAAGTACATCAAGAACATCTTGATAGAAATAAAAAATTAGTTTCAAAACTCAGAAAGTTTATTTTAACCTGTTAGCTTTTCTTAAAATGAATAATGAAATTTTCAACAACACTGAAGAAAATAATTCAGAAGAAAAACAAATCTTAACTTATGTTGAAGATGAAGACGGCTTTCATGCAAATCTTTTAATAAAACAAGACCTTCTCTCTAGAGTTAAGAAAATTGATTTAAAAATAAAGAAAGAAAACATTTTCAAAAATGTTCCTTCTAAACTTAGTATTCTAAATCCCCTTAAAAGGAAAAATGAAATTTTCTACTTTGTTAGTACTAAAGAAATGTCCGTAGACATAAAAGATACAATAGGAGCTGTCTTTCTACCCCTTTTAACTAAGGAGCAAATACATAATAACTTAAAAAGTATTCCAGTTGAGATTAGATCAAAAATTAGAATGGTCCATATCGGAGCTGTAAAAATTTTGTTAAAATCCCAATTCCAAGCAGGAATAAATTCTCCCATAAAAATGGCCTTAATTGACAACAGAATTACTGACAGACAGGACTGCATCTTAGGTGCTGCAAAGGGAAACCTTGCTTACCAAAAGTTTATGTTTTCAGTCTATCCAAAGTTTGCTCTGGATTTAAAATCTGCAAATATAGATAAAACCTTATCTTTTATACATCACTTTGAAAGAAGTGACCTAATGAGTCCAGGTGATAAACCTTTCACCATAACATATCTCATAGGATATGCCCTGACCAACAGTCACCATAGCATAGACTATAAGAAAGACGAGTACATCGAACTTGATGATGTCTTTTCAGAAATAGGCCATGTCAAAGATAAACAATTCTGCGACATAAATCCTCAAGAAAACTCTTGGGTTTTAAATATAGCTAGAAATAAAAAAGCTCTAGGAGAAACTCTTAGACCAAGAATTTCTATGGATTCACTCCACATAGGAGAAAGCTCGGAGAGAAAAGATAATAACCTAATAAGAAACATGTCTTTAAAAATTGATAGTCTACGCCAGAATATCAAACAAATCACTGACATTATAAATGAATAATAAAATTGATTTTCCTCATTTCTATAAAAAAGGTAAAACAGTCAAAATTAAAACTCTTGACGATAATACTGAAAAGAAAGAATACGTTTTCTCTACTTCTGGTAAAGCTGGTGTTCAAACAATCGTAAATCATTGCAATAATCTCAACCAAATCATTGCAAGATGTCTTTTAAAAACTTCAAAAATAAGCCATTATCTTGGTATTTCAAAAGATATTTCTAAAGATATTTCAAAAAATAAAATACCTTTTAACCAATTTAAAAACGATTTAGCCTTTATGGTTAAAAACAATCTTGATAAAAAAGATTTTGAAAAATTCTTCGAAGTTATTGAAAGACAAAATAAATTAACTATCAAGTTAACCCAGTCTATTGACAAACATTCAATTCTTTTAGAAAACTCTTTAAAAAACAACCAATTTGTTGAAGAAGTCGCCAAAAAGGCAAATATTGAGGGCACTCTTAAGGAAACCAACATTAAGATCACTAATATACATGATCAGTTAAAACAACTAATAGGATGACCTCGATACCCGAGCTCAATAAATCAATCACCTCGATACCCGAGATAAATAGATCAATCAATCTCCTTAATGAAAAAATTGATGGGCTGATTATAAACATGGACTTAACATTCAATAAATACGTAACCATTACCCAGTTGGAAGTAGCATCTGCAAAAATTATTGCAGACATTACTAAAGAGTTATCTGAAAAGATTGACTCTTGCCCATGTAATAAAGACATACTTGAGCACATCAAGAATATCTCCATCATAGAACAAAAAACCAAGCCTGGAAAATATTCAGGTCTTAAGAAATACTCACCTCCCAATCCTAGTGTTGGAAACCCTGACTTAGGAAGCTCAAAAGATTCCCAGAAAATTAACATTTTCAAGAAAGAATAAAAATGAAAGAAACAATCTCTGAACGTCTCGAGAAATATTTCTTTAACCTTCAATATGAAGATTATGATAAAACTGACCAAAAGCTTATTCAGCTTTTATCTTTAGAAACTGAAGAATGTGAAGAATTGTATCAAAAAGAACCCAAACTTTTTGATCAATATTTTAGAATGACTAAAATAAATGAACCCGATACTGAATCAGAACAAGAAGATAATTTTAAAACAAATACAAAGACTGTTAAGTTCGAATATTCAGATATGGAAGATGATGAAGCAGAATCTTCTTATACAGCCACAAGAAGAGGCAATAAAAAGAAATACGAGTTCAAAATGCCTGTCCACAATGGAATTCCAAATAGTGGCCAAGGACCCAATACGATCAATGTACTCAATATTGATTGTATCCAAGATTTAAAACTCAGAGAAAGAGTTGTAGAAAAATGGGTTACTGAGATTTCACTAATCTTACAAACAAATCCAGATGAATTTGAAAAAGCAAAAAATGTTCTACTACTTTTAGAACACAAAACTGATGGAATCGTGCAGAAATTCCTAAGAAACAATAATTGGAATGAAGAACTACATGGCTCAGATCTTTTTGATAATCTCATAAATGTCATATACACTACTTTCTTAGGTCTTGATTATATTTCTAATAAAGACTTCACCATTAATAAGAAGGTTGACATAGCAAGAGTTTCAATGACTAAACTCCAATTACATGATATTAGTCTTCTCGACAAATACACATGTATGTATGAATCATATTTGTATGATATTCCACAGAGAAGTGAATATGCGCAATGGATATCTGCTTATCTCATGAAAATTCCAATTATTGGAGAAACCTGTACAGACAGATGGAAAAAAGAAGCTACTGGAGAAATCCAGCAAACCAGTCTTTCTTACGCAACAAAAATTGCAAAAGAAGAAATTGATAGAATCTGTCAAGACAGATATAAACAACAAAAGCTTAAAACTATAAGCAAAGATTGTTGTAGCATTCTCTCTGATTTCAAAAACTTTGATATTGGAAAGAAAAATTATACTAAGAAAAAGCATAAAAACAAAAAGAAATACAAATCTTTTTGGAAAAAGAAAAGAAGAAAATTTTCACCAGGAAAATACTTCAAGAAACCATCAAAAGAAACACCTAAGAAAACTACTTCTTGTCCGCAAGGAAAGAAAAAATGTAGGTGTTGGATCTGCAATGAAGAAGGACACTACGCAAACGAATGTCCAAATAGAAAAAAATACCCTGACAAAGTCAAGGTTTTACAAACCGCTAACAATGGAGGCTATGAAGCTCTTGAAGAAGAGTATGATGGTACGCAACATGTTTTTATATATCATGTTGAAACAGAATCTTCATCAGACACTGAAGAATACGAATCAACAACGGATGACTCAGACTAGTCCCATACATACCTCGCTTTTCAGGGAGGAGGAGATTAACCATTTTTGCGTAAACCTCCAGAAGATTGATGATTCCCTTATCATGAATCTTACTAATCCAAACTCTATTTATGTTTCTGCCTTCCTTAACTTTAAAGGATATAAAAAATTTAGAGTACATTGTTTTGTAGACACAGGTGCATCTTTATGTCTTGCAAGCAAATTCATCATTCCGGATGAACTCTGGGAAAACGCTCCCAAAGAAATTAGTGCCACTATTGCAAATGGTGAAACCATAAAAATTAATAAAGTTTGTAGAAATATTAATCTCGAACTTTCAGGAGAACATTTCAATGTTCCCACTATTTACCAACAAAATTCAGGAATTGATATCATAATTGGTAACAACTTCTGTCAAGTCTATGGACCATTCATACAATGGATAGATAGAATTGCCTTTCATCTTAATAATGATATGGTAATTATAAAAAAGGTTACAGAGGCCTATAGCAAAGGAAAACCAGGTTTTCTTGAAACTCAAGAAAAAGGTTCTAAAGAAAAACAAATTCCAGGTACTAATATAACTCATGAAGAGATTAATAAAGAAAGGATTATTTCTATTCAAACTACCAGGTTCAAACAGATTGAAGATCTTCTTGAAAAAGTTTGTTCTGAAAATCCTATTGATCCAAATAAAACCAAAGGATGGATGAAAGCTTCAATCAAGCTTATTGATCCCAAAACGGTTATTAGAGAAAAACCTATGGTTTACT
The DNA here is from genome assembly GCF_051521515.1 of Lactuca serriola. NCBI lineage: Eukaryota > Viridiplantae > Streptophyta > Magnoliopsida > Asterales > Asteraceae > Lactuca > Lactuca serriola. Next base: position 168,767 of record NW_027629679.1, read on the forward strand.
CTCTACAAGATAGAGAAGAATTTTCCAAACAAATCAAAGAATTACTTGATATGAGACTAATTATAGAATCAAAATCCCCTCATATGTCTCCTGCCTTTCTTGTCAATAAAGAAGCAGAGAAAAGAAGAGGAAAGAAGCGAATGGTTGTTAACTACAAAGCAATCAATGATGCAACTATTGGAGACTCACATAATCTCCCCAATATGCACGAACTCTTGACTCTTCTACGAGGAAAAAACATTTATTCAAGTTTCGACTGCAAGTCAGGTTTCTGGCAAGTTCTACTTGATGAAGAATCGCAGCTTCTCACTGCCTTCACATGTCCTGATGGACTCTTTCAATGGAAAGTACTACCCTTTGGGCTTAAACAAGCTCCTAGTATTTTTCAAAGACACATGCAGAATGCTCTTCGAGGCCTTGAAGGTTTCTGCACTGTATACGTTGATGACATCATGATCTTCAGCAAAAATGAACAAGAACACTATGTTCATGTCACACAGGTTCTCAGAACTATTTTAAAATATGGTATAATACTTTCAAAAAAGAAAGCTCATCTTTTCAAAACAAAAATCAATTTTTTAGGTTTAGAAATAAATGAAGGTACCCATTGTCCTCAAAAACATATTCTTGAACATTTACATGACTTTCCAAATGTTTTAGAAGACAAAAAGCAACTACAAAGATTTCTTGGTGTTTTAACTTATGCTGAAACATATATTGAAAAACTTGCAGCCATGAGAAAACCTTTACAGGCAAAATTAAAAAAAGATGTCATTTGGAATTGGTCAAATGCTGATACAGACTACATCAAAAAGATAAAGAAAGTTTTAATCAATTTTCCAAAACTTTATCTTCCAAACATTGAAGACAGTTTAATTATTGAAACTGATGCTTCTGATGAATTTTGGGGAGGTGTTTTAAAAGCTAAAAACCCCAAAAACGAAGAACAAATTTGCAGGTACACCTCTGGCAGTTTCAAAGCAGCTGAGAAAAACTACCATAGCAATGAAAAAGAATTACTCGCTGTAAAAAGAGTTATTACAAAATTCTCTGTATATTTAACACCAGTAAATTTCCTGGTTCGTACAGATAATAAAAATTTTACTTATTTCCTCCGAACTAAGATTGCAGGAGATAACAAATTAGGCCGGCTAATACGTTGGCAAGAGTGGTTTTCACGATATACTTTCACTGTTGAACATCTCGCAGGAAACAAAAACGTACTGGCAGACTGCCTCACCCGTGACTTCAGGTATACCTTACATCATCCATGATCTCACTCGCTCCTCTCGAGCCCTATAAAAGGATATGATCCTCAAGACATATTTCCTCACAAAAACTTCACCTACAAAAAAGAGAGGGGGAGATTAGAGAAAAAAGTAAACAAAAATTTGAGTTTACAAAAATGGAAGACCTCAACACTTTGAGGATGAAGAAACAAATGCTCCTCATAGAGCTATCTGCAATTGAGCAGAAAATCAACTTGTATGAACAAGTAACAACGGTCACCAATGTACCGGAAAGCGAAAGCTCAAAAACAAAGGCTATTCCAGTGCAAACGGCACCTGGTAAAGAATCAACAAATCCGTTGAAAGCTGATGCTTTGCTAAAAAGCATAATAAAGGAGACAGCTACTCCTCTTCCTGATGGAAAAACTAGCTTGTTGGTTGATACCAATCCTTGTACTGAAGGAATCAGTAAAATGACAACCTTGTCACCCATTAACAAATCTGTGCAGGAGTTTACACCAGATTACAAAAAAGCTCTTAACAAAGAAGCTGAAAGATTTTATGTAATCTACAAAGGACCTCATGCCGGTGTTCATACTGACTGGGGAATTACAGAAACATTCTGTAAAGTTGATAAAGTTACTTGCAAAAAATTCAGAAATGAAGCATCTGCAAGATTAAGCCTTGCCACTTATCAAGACGATACAAGCAAGACTAACCAACCACTTCTTCGACCAAAAATTCATAAAGTCAAAGAAGCTCACAGAGACCAAAGGTTTGACGTTCCAAATAACGCTCAACAAATGGTTAACTATCCTGAAATCTCTTTCGAAGACTTCAGAACAATCTGGAAGAAAGCAAGAGCTGCATGCCCAGAAGACCTTGTTCATGAAAAGTTTTTCACTACGGACAAGAAAACAAAAAGTCTGTTCAACTTCCTCGAAGGATCAGATGCAAAATTAGTATACCAAGCCTTTCAAGCTGGACTAATCGACAATATCTACCCAAGTTGCAACCTTCAAGAACTCATTTTCTTCCCAAGCAACATGGTAGAATCCATTAAAAACTTTCGAAAGAAAGTACTTAAAGCAAAAGATAATCCGATCTACATCAGATGCATCTCTTCACTCCCAGAATGGATTCAAGAATCAACTCTTTCTCCATACCACTTTCTGGAAATTGGTCTTTCTAAAGCCAATAGAGATATTGAACAATCTCAACCAATGGAAGACAAAGATCTACCTTTTACAGAGATTCTTCATCCCAATCGCATCAATGGTTTAAGAAGAATATCAGAAAAAATCATCGAGATTATCTCTGGTTCAAAAAAGAAGATTAATTATACCGACTCGCATTGTATAATTACAAGCTGGAGTTACAACAACACCAGCCAAGAAGATCTTCGTCAAGCCTCCAAGTTTGGCGAAAAATTCATGAACAATAGCATGGAAGTATCCAATGCTACACGCCAACACTTCTGCCGACATGCAGAACAACTTTTTGAAGAACATCTTTGTCACTTTTGCGAAAGCAAAGATTCGGAGACAATGGAGGGACCCCCCTCTGAAGATGACAAATCATCATCATCTTAAAGAAAGATGCTTCACGTGTCAAATGGCCCCAGCCACTCGAAATAATAATGCCCTTCTTCATTATTAGAAGCTTTCTAGCTGTCCACAATAATGTAATCTTTAGTGGATAAAAACGTCATGCCTGACATTTTAGGCAAGGATCAGACCCTCTCAATGTATCTATAAATTGAGAGTTATGTTTTGTTTTAGGGAGATCGGAATAACGAGTGCAAGAAAAAAAAAAAAAAAAAAAAAAAAAAACACTCTCTATCTAGTAAATTTTCAGTTCAATGTCTAGTGAGTAATTCCTCCCTTAGAAGGGGAAAAATGTAAAATATTGTAAGAGTCTTCCCTTTTTGGGAACTCTGTTATCAATAAATCTTTGTTTTGTTATTTTTGAGTGTTCATACAATTTAGAGTGATGAAACTTGTAAGTGACAGAGTGTCAGGTCGACGATGATTAACAGTACCACAGGCACCATGCCAACAGGGAAAGCAACCACACAGACCAATGAACGACACAGGCTGGCTTGAATAGTTTCTATCTATGTAAGTATAACACTCACTACATCACAATTACACATTTATTGATACAAGAGTCTTCTTTTCACAATTTTTATATTTATTCCCTTCTTTGTTAAAACATAAATTCCGTACACATCCACACACCCAAACTGGTATCAGAGCCTTGATAAATATGGCATTACATTATAATAAAACACTTTACAGAGTAAAGTTTGAACATATTCATAATAAAGAGATTGAAATCTCTCAACATAAAGAAATACTTTTCAATAATAAAAAAGACTTGGTGCATATAGATTTCAGAATTCTACAAGCACAAAATAAACATACTAACGAATATATACCAAACTTGGTTAATATACGTATGTATCTCCTGCATAAGCAAAAAGTACATCAAGAACATCTTGATAGAAATAAAAAATTAGTTTCAAAACTCAGAAAGTTTATTTTAACCTGTTAGCTTTTCTTAAAATGAATAATGAAATTTTCAACAACACTGAAGAAAATAATTCAGAAGAAAAACAAATCTTAACTTATGTTGAAGATGAAGACGGCTTTCATGCAAATCTTTTAATAAAACAAGACCTTCTCTCTAGAGTTAAGAAAATTGATTTAAAAATAAAGAAAGAAAACATTTTCAAAAATGTTCCTTCTAAACTTAGTATTCTAAATCCCCTTAAAAGGAAAAATGAAATTTTCTACTTTGTTAGTACTAAAGAAATGTCCGTAGACATAAAAGATACAATAGGAGCTGTCTTTCTACCCCTTTTAACTAAGGAGCAAATACATAATAACTTAAAAAGTATTCCAGTTGAGATTAGATCAAAAATTAGAATGGTCCATATCGGAGCTGTAAAAATTTTGTTAAAATCCCAATTCCAAGCAGGAATAAATTCTCCCATAAAAATGGCCTTAATTGACAACAGAATTACTGACAGACAGGACTGCATCTTAGGTGCTGCAAAGGGAAACCTTGCTTACCAAAAGTTTATGTTTTCAGTCTATCCAAAGTTTGCTCTGGATTTAAAATCTGCAAATATAGATAAAACCTTATCTTTTATACATCACTTTGAAAGAAGTGACCTAATGAGTCCAGGTGATAAACCTTTCACCATAACATATCTCATAGGATATGCCCTGACCAACAGTCACCATAGCATAGACTATAAGAAAGACGAGTACATCGAACTTGATGATGTCTTTTCAGAAATAGGCCATGTCAAAGATAAACAATTCTGCGACATAAATCCTCAAGAAAACTCTTGGGTTTTAAATATAGCTAGAAATAAAAAAGCTCTAGGAGAAACTCTTAGACCAAGAATTTCTATGGATTCACTCCACATAGGAGAAAGCTCGGAGAGAAAAGATAATAACCTAATAAGAAACATGTCTTTAAAAATTGATAGTCTACGCCAGAATATCAAACAAATCACTGACATTATAAATGAATAATAAAATTGATTTTCCTCATTTCTATAAAAAAGGTAAAACAGTCAAAATTAAAACTCTTGACGATAATACTGAAAAGAAAGAATACGTTTTCTCTACTTCTGGTAAAGCTGGTGTTCAAACAATCGTAAATCATTGCAATAATCTCAACCAAATCATTGCAAGATGTCTTTTAAAAAACTTCAAAAATAAGCCATTATCTTGGTATTTCAAAAGATATTTCTAAAGATATTTCAAAAAATAAAATACCTTTTAACCAATTTAAAAACGATTTAGCCTTTATGGTTAAAAACAATCTTGATAAAAAAGATTTTGAAAAATTCTTCGAAGTTATTGAAAGACAAAATAAATTAACTATCAAGTTAACCCAGTCTATTGACAAACATTCAATTCTTTTAGAAAACTCTTTAAAAAACAACCAATTTGTTGAAGAAGTCGCCAAAAAGGCAAATATTGAGGGCACTCTTAAGGAAACCAACATTAAGATCACTAATATACATGATCAGTTAAAACAACTAATAGGATGACCTCGATACCCGAGCTCAATAAATCAATCACCTCGATACCCGAGATAAATAGATCAATCAATCTCCTTAATGAAAAAATTGATGGGCTGATTATAAACATGGACTTAACATTCAATAAATACGTAACCATTACCCAGTTGGAAGTAGCATCTGCAAAAATTATTGCAGACATTACTAAAGAGTTATCTGAAAAGATTGACTCTTGCCCATGTAATAAAGACATACTTGAGCACATCAAGAATATCTCCATCATAGAACAAAAAATCAAGCCTGGAAAATATTCAGGTCTTAAGAAATACTCACCTCCCAATCCTAGTGTTGGAAACCCTGACTTAGGAAGCTCAAAAGATTCCCAGAAAATTAACATTTTCAAGAAAGAATAAAAATGAAAGAAACAATCTCTGAACGTCTCGAGAAATATTTCTTTAACCTTCAATATGAAGATTATGATAAAACTGACCAAAAGCTTATTCAGCTTTTATCTTTAGAAACTGAAGAATGTGAAGAATTGTATCAAAAAGAACCCAAACTTTTTGATCAATATTTTAGAATGACTAAAATAAATGAACCCGATACTGAATCAGAACAAGAAGATAATTTTAAAACAAATACAAAGACTGTTAAGTTCGAATATTCAGATATGGAAGATGATGAAGCAGAATCTTCTTATACAGCCACAAGAAGAGGCAATAAAAAGAAATACGAGTTCAAAATGCCTGTCCACAATGGAATTCCAAATAGTGGCCAAGGACCCAATACGATCAATATACTCAATATTGATTGTATCCAAGATTTAAAACTCAGAGAAAGAGTTGTAGAAAAATGGGTTACTGAGATTTCACTAATCTTACAAACAAATCCAGATGAATTTGAAAAAGCAAAAAATGTTCTACTACTTTTAGAACACAAAACTGATGGAATCGTGCAGAAATTCCTAAGAAACAATAATTGGAATGAAGAACTACATGGCTCAGATCTTTTTGATAATCTCATAAATGTCATATACACTACTTTCTTAGGTCTTGATTATATTTCTAATAAAGACTTCACCATTAATAAGAAGGTTGACATAGCAAGAGTTTCAATGACTAAACTCCAATTACATGATATTAGTCTTCTCGACAAATACACATGTATGTATGAATCATATTTGTATGATATTCCACAGAGAAGTGAATATGCGCAATGGATATCTGCTTATCTCATGAAAATTCCAATTATTGGAGAAACCTGTACAGACAGATGGAAAAAAGAAGCTACTGGAGAAATCCAGCAAACCAGTCTTTCTTACGCAACAAAAATTGCAAAAGAAGAAATTGATAGAATCTGTCAAGACAGATATAAACAACAAAAGCTTAAAACTATAAGCAAAGATTGTTGTAGCATTCTCTCTGATTTCAAAAACTTTGATATTGGAAAGAAAAATTATACTAAGAAAAAGCATAAAAACAAAAAGAAATACAAATCTTTTTGGAAAAAGAAAAGAAGAAAATTTTCACCAGGAAAATACTTCAAGAAACCATCAAAAGAAACACCTAAGAAAACTACTTCTTGTCCGCAAGGAAAGAAAAAATGTAGGTGTTGGATCTGCAATGAAGAAGGACACTACGCAAACGAATGTCCAAATAGAAAAAAATACCCTGACAAAGTCAAGGTTTTACAAACCGCTAACAATGGAGGCTATGAAGCTCTTGAAGAAGAGTATGATGGTACGCAACATGTTTTTATATATCATGTTGAAACAGAATCTTCATCAGACACTGAAGAATACGAATCAACAACGGATGACTCAGACTAGTCCCATACATACCTCGCTTTTCAGGGAGGAGGAGATTAACCATTTTTGCGTAAACCTCCAGAAGATTGATGATTCCCTTATCATGAATCTTACTAATCCAAACTCTATTTATGTTTCTGCCTTCCTTAACTTTAAAGGATATAAAAAATTTAGAGTACATTGTTTTGTAGACACAGGTGCATCTTTATGTCTTGCAAGCAAATTCATCATTCCGGATGAACTCTGGGAAAACGCTCCCAAAGAAATTAGTGCCACTATTGCAAATGGTGAAACCATAAAAATTAATAAAGTTTGTAGAAATATTAATCTCGAACTTTCAGGAGAACATTTCAATGTTCCCACTATTTACCAACAAAATTCAGGAATTGATATCATAATTGGTAACAACTTCTGTCAAGTCTATGGACCATTCATACAATGGATAGATAGAATTGCCTTTCATCTTAATAATGATATGGTAATTATAAAAAAGGTTACAGAGGCCTATAGCAAAGGAAAACCAGGTTTTCTTGAAACTCAAGAAAAAGGTTCTAAAGAAAAACAAATTCCAGGTACTAATATAACTCATGAAGAGATTAATAAAGAAAGGATTATTTCTATTCAAACTACCAGGTTCAAACAGATTGAAGATCTTCTTGAAAAAGTTTGTTCTGAAAATCCTATTGATCCAAATAAAACCAAAGGATGGATGAAAGCTTCAATCAAGCTTATTGATCCCAAAACGGTTATTAGAGAAAAACCTATGGTTTACTCTCTACAAGATAGAGAAGAATTTTCCAAACAAATCAAAGAATTACTTGATATGAGACTAATTATAGAATCAAAATCCCCTCATATGTCTCCTGCCTTTCTTGTCAATAAAGAAGCAGAGAAAAGAAGAGGAAAGAAGCGAATGGTTGTTAACTACAAAGCAATCAATGATGCAACTATTGGAGACTCACATAATCTCCCCAATATGCACGAACTCTTGACTCTTCTACGAGGAAAAAACATTTATTCAAGTTTCGACTGCAAGTCAGGTTTCTGGCAAGTTCTACTTGATGAAGAATCGCAGCTTCTCACTGCCTTCACATGTCCTGATGGACTCTTTCAATGGAAAGTACTACCCTTTGGGCTTAAACAAGCTCCTAGTATTTTTCAAAGACACATGCAGAATGCTCTTCGAGGCCTTGAAGGTTTCTGCACTGTATACGTTGATGACATCATGATCTTCAGCAAAAATGAACAAGAACACTATGTTCATGTCACACAGGTTCTCAGAACTATTTTAAAATATGGTATAATACTTTCAAAAAAGAAAGCTCATCTTTTCAAAACAAAAATCAATTTTTTAGGTTTAGAAATAAATGAAGGTACCCATTGTCCTCAAAAACATATTCTTGAACATTTACATGACTTTCCAAATGTTTTAGAAGACAAAAAGCAACTACAAAGATTTCTTGGTGTTTTAACTTATGCTGAAACATATATTGAAAAACTTGCAGCCATGAGAAAACCTTTACAGGCAAAATTAAAAAAAGATGTCATTTGGAATTGGTCAAATGCTGATACAGACTACATCAAAAAGATAAAGAAAGTTTTAATCAATTTTCCAAAACTTTATCTTCCAAACATTGAAGACAGTTTAATTATTGAAACTGATGCTTCTGATGAATTTTGGGGAGGTGTTTTAAAAGCTAAAAACCCCAAAAACGAAGAACAAATTTGCAGGTACACCTCTGGCAGTTTCAAAGCAGCTGAGAAAAACTACCATAGCAATGAAAAAGAATTACTCGCTGTAAAAAGAGTTATTACAAAATTCTCTGTATATTTAACACCAGTAAATTTCCTGGTTCGTACAGATAATAAAAATTTTACTTATTTCCTCCGAACTAAGATTGCAGGAGATAACAAATTAGGCCGGCTAATACGTTGGCAAGAGTGGTTTTCACGATATACTTTCACTGTTGAACATCTCGCAGGAAACAAAAACGTACTGGCAGACTGCCTCACCCGTGACTTCAGGTATACCTTACATCATCCATGATCTCACTCGCTCCTCTCGAGCCCTATAAAAGGATATGATCCTCAAGACATATTTCCTCACAAAAACTTCACCTACAAAAAAGAGAGGGGGAGATTAGAGAAAAAAGTAAACAAAAATTTGAGTTTACAAAAATGGAAGACCTCAACACTTTGAGGATGAAGAAACAAATGCTCCTCATAGAGCTATCTGCAATTGAGCAGAAAATCAACTTGTATGAACAAGTAACAACGGTCACCAATGTACCGGAAAGCGAAAGCTCAAAAACAAAGGCTATTCCAGTGCAAACGGCACCTGGTAAAGAATCAACAAATCCGTTGAAAGCTGATGCTTTGCTAAAAAGCATAATAAAGGAGACAGCTACTCCTCTTCCTGATGGAAAAACTAGCTTGTTGGTTGATACCAATCCTTGTACTGAAGGAATCAGTAAAATGACAACCTTGTCACCCATTAACAAATCTGTGCAGGAGTTTACACCAGATTACAAAAAAGCTCTTAACAAAGAAGCTGAAAGATTTTATGTAATCTACAAAGGACCTCATGCCGGTGTTCATACTGACTGGGGAATTACAGAAACATTCTGTAAAGTTGATAAAGTTACTTGCAAAAAATTCAGAAATGAAGCATCTGCAAGATTAAGCCTTGCCACTTATCAAGACGATACAAGCAAGACTAACCAACCACTTCTTCGACCAAAAATTCATAAAGTCAAAGAAGCTCACAGAGACCAAAGGTTTGACGTTCCAAATAACGCTCAACAAATGGTTAACTATCCTGAAATCTCTTTCGAAGACTTCAGAACAATCTGGAAGAAAGCAAGAGCTGCATGCCCAGAAGACCTTGTTCATGAAAAGTTTTTCACTACGGACAAGAAAACAAAAAGTCTGTTCAACTTCCTCGAAGGATCAGATGCAAAATTAGTATACCAAGCCTTTCAAGCTGGACTAATCGACAATATCTACCCAAGTTGCAACCTTCAAGAACTCATTTTCTTCCCAAGCAACATGGTAGAATCCATTAAAAACTTTCGAAAGAAAGTACTTAAAGCAAAAGATAATCCGATCTACATCAGATGCATCTCTTCACTCCCAGAATGGATTCAAGAATCAACTCTTTCTCCATACCACTTTCTGGAAATTGGTCTTTCTAAAGCCAATAGAGATATTGAACAATCTCAACCAATGGAAGACAAAGATCTACCTTTTACAGAGATTCTTCATCCCAATCGCATCAATGGTTTAAGAAGAATATCAGAAAAAATCATCGAGATTATCTCTGGTTCAAAAAAGAAGATTAATTATACCGACTCGCATTGTATAATTACAAGCTGGAGTTACAACAACACCAGCCAAGAAGATCTTCGTCAAGCCTCCAAGTTTGGCGAAAAATTCATGAACAATAGCATGGAAGTATCCAATGCTACACGCCAACACTTCTGCCGACATGCAGAACAACTTTTTGAAGAACATCTTTGTCACTTTTGCGAAAGCAAAGATTCGGAGACAATGGAGGGACCCCCCTCTGAAGATGACAAATCATCATCATCTTAAAGAAAGATGCTTCACGTGTCAAATGGCCCCAGCCACTCGAAATAATAATGCCCTTCTTCATTATTAGAAGCTTTCTAGCTGTCCACAATAATGTAATCTTTAGTGGATAAAAACGTCATGCCTGACATTTTAGGCAAGGATCAGACCCTCTCAATGTATCTATAAATTGAGAGTTATGTTTTGTTTTAGGGACATCGGAATAACGAGTGCAAGAAAAAAAAAAAAAAAAAAAAAAAAAAACACTCTCTATCTAGTAAATTTTCAGTTCAATGTCTAGTGAGTAATTCCTCCCTTAGAAGGGGAAAAATGTAAAATATTGTAAGAGTCTTCCCTTTTTGGGAACTCTGTTATCAATAAATCTTTGTTTTTTTTTTTTTTTTTTCTTGCACTCGTTATTCCGATGTCTAGTGAGTAATTCCTCCCTTAGAAGGGGAAAAATGTAAAATATTGTAAGAGTCTTCCCTTTTTGGGAACTCTGTTATCAATAAATCTTTGTTTTGTTATTTTTGAGTGTTCATACAATTTAGAGTGATGAAACTTGTAAGTGACAGAGTGTCAGGTCGACGATGATTAACAGTACCACAGGCACCATGCCAACAGGGAAAGCAACCACACAGACCAATGAACGACACAGGCTGGCTTGAATAGTTTCTATCTATGTAAGTATAACACTCACTACATCACAATTACACATTTATTGATACAAGAGTCTTCTTTTCACAATTTTTATATTTATTCCCTTCTTTGTTAAAACATAAATTCCGTACACATCCACACACCCAAACTGGTTTGGGTGTGTGGATGTGTACGGAATTTATGTTTTAACAAAGAAGGGAATAAATATAAAAATTGTGAAAAGAAGACTCTTGTATCAATAAATGTGTAATTGTGATGTAGTGAGTGTTATACTTACATAGATAGAAACTATTCAAGCCAGCCTGTGTCGTTCATTGGTCTGTGTGGTTGCTTTCCCTGTTGGCATGGTGCCTGTGGTACTGTTAATCATCGTCGACCTGACACTCTGTCACTTACAAGTTTCATCACTCTAAATTGTATGAACACTCAAAAATAACAAAACAAAGATTTATTGATAACAGAGTTCCCAAAAAGGGAAGACTCTTACAATATTTTACATTTTTCCCCTTCTAAGGGAGGAATTACTCACTAGACATTGAACTGAAAATTTACTAGATAGAGAGTGTTTTTTTTTTTTTTTTTTTTTTTTTTTCTTGCACTCGTTATTCCGATGTCCCTAAAACAAAACATAACTCTCAATTTATAGATACATTGAGAGGGTCTGATCCTTGCCTAAAATGTCAGGCATGACGTTTTTATCCACTAAAGATTACATTATTGTGGACAGCTAGAAAGCTTCTAATAATGAAGAAGGGCATTATTATTTCGAGTGGCTGGGGCCATTTGACACGTGAAGCATCTTTCTTTAAGATGATGATGATTTGTCATCTTCAGAGGGGGGTCCCTCCATTGTCTCCGAATCTTTGCTTTCGCAAAAGTGACAAAGATGTTCTTCAAAAAGTTGTTCTGCATGTCGGCAGAAGTGTTGGCGTGTAGCATTGGATACTTCCATGCTATTGTTCATGAATTTTTCGCCAAACTTGGAGGCTTGACGAAGATCTTCTTGGCTGGTGTTGTTGTAACTCCAGCTTGTAATTATACAATGCGAGTCGGTATAATTAATCTTCTTTTTTGAACCAGAGATAATCTCGATGATTTTTTCTGATATTCTTCTTAAACCATTGATGCGATTGGGATGAAGAATCTCTGTAAAAGGTAGATCTTTGTCTTCCATTGGTTGAGATTGTTCAATATCTCTATTGGCTTTAGAAAGACCAATTTCCAGAAAGTGGTATGGAGAAAGAGTTGATTCTTGAATCCATTCTGGGAGTGAAGAGATGCATCTGATGTAGATCGGATTATCTTTTGCTTTAAGTACTTTCTTTCGAAAGTTTTTAATGGATTCTACCATGTTGCTTGGGAAGAAAATGAGTTCTTGAAGGTTGCAACTTGGGTAGATATTGTCGATTAGTCCAGCTTGAAAGGCTTGGTATACTAATTTTGCATCTGATCCTTCGAGGAAGTTGAACAGACTTTTTGTTTTCTTGTCCGTAGTGAAAAACTTTTCATGAACAAGGTCTTCTGGGCATGCAGCTCTTGCTTTCTTCCAGATTGTTCTGAAGTCTTCGAAAGAGATTTCAGGATAGTTAACCATTTGTTGAGCGTTATTTGGAACGTCAAACCTTTGGTCTCTGTGAGCTTCTTTGACTTTATGAATTTTTGGTCGAAGAAGTGGTTGGTTAGTCTTGCTTGTATCGTCTTGATAAGTGGCAAGGCTTAATCTTGCAGATGCTTCATTTCTGAATTTTTTGCAAGTAACTTTATCAACTTTACAGAATGTTTCTGTAATTCCCCAGTCAGTATGAACACCGGCATGAGGTCCTTTGTAGATTACATAAAATCTTTCAGCTTCTTTGTTAAGAGCTTTTTTGTAATCTGGTGTAAACTCCTGCACAGATTTGTTAATGGGTGACAAGGTTGTCATTTTACTGATTCCTTCAGTACAAGGATTGGTATCAACCAACAAGCTAGTTTTTCCATCAGGAAGAGGAGTAGCTGTCTCCTTTATTATGCTTTTTAGCAAAGCATCAGCTTTCAACGGATTTGTTGATTCTTTACCAGGTGCCGTTTGCACTGGAATAGCCTTTGTTTTTGAGCTTTCGCTTTCCGGTACATTGGTGACCGTTGTTACTTGTTCATACAAGTTGATTTTCTGCTCAATTGCAGATAGCTCTATGAGGAGCATTTGTTTCTTCATCCTCAAAGTGTTGAGGTCTTCCATTTTTGTAAACTCAAATTTTTGTTTACTTTTTTCTCTAATCTCCCCCTCTCTTTTTTGTAGGTGAAGTTTTTGTGAGGAAATATGTCTTGAGGATCATATCCTTTTATAGGGCTCGAGAGGAGCGAGTGAGATCATGGATGATGTAAGGTATACCTGAAGTCACGGGTGAGGCAGTCTGCCAGTACGTTTTTGTTTCCTGCGAGATGTTCAACAGTGAAAGTATATCGTGAAAACCACTCTTGCCAACGTATTAGCCGGCCTAATTTGTTATCTCCTGCAATCTTAGTTCGGAGGAAATAAGTAAAATTTTTATTATCTGTACGAACCAGGAAATTTACTGGTGTTAAATATACAGAGAATTTTGTAATAACTCTTTTTACAGCGAGTAATTCTTTTTCATTGCTATGGTAGTTTTTCTCAGCTGCTTTGAAACTGCCAGAGGTGTACCTGCAAATTTGTTCTTCGTTTTTGGGGTTTTTAGCTTTTAAAACACCTCCCCAAAATTCATCAGAAGCATCAGTTTCAATAATTAAACTGTCTTCAATGTTTGGAAGATAAAGTTTTGGAAAATTGATTAAAACTTTCTTTATCTTTTTGATGTAGTCTGTATCAGCATTTGACCAATTCCAAATGACATCTTTTTTTAATTTTGCCTGTAAAGGTTTTCTCATGGCTGCAAGTTTTTCAATATATGTTTCAGCATAAGTTAAAACACCAAGAAATCTTTGTAGTTGCTTTTTGTCTTCTAAAACATTTGGAAAGTCATGTAAATGTTCAAGAATATGTTTTTGAGGACAATGGGTACCTTCATTTATTTCTAAACCTAAAAAATTGATTTTTGTTTTGAAAAGATGAGCTTTCTTTTTTGAAAGTATTATACCATATTTTAAAATAGTTCTGAGAACCTGTGTGACATGAACATAGTGTTCTTGTTCATTTTTGCTGAAGATCATGATGTCATCAACGTATACAGTGCAGAAACCTTCAAGGCCTCGAAGAGCATTCTGCATGTGTCTTTGAAAAATACTAGGAGCTTGTTTAAGCCCAAAGGGTAGTACTTTCCATTGAAAGAGTCCATCAGGACATGTGAAGGCAGTGAGAAGCTGCGATTCTTCATCAAGTAGAACTTGCCAGAAACCTGACTTGCAGTCGAAACTTGAATAAATGTTTTTTCCTCGTAGAAGAGTCAAGAGTTCGTGCATATTGGGGAGATTATGTGAGTCTCCAATAGTTGCATCATTGATTGCTTTGTAGTTAACAACCATTCGCTTCTTTCCTCTTCTTTTCTCTGCTTCTTTATTGACAAGAAAGGCAGGAGACATATGAGGGGATTTTGATTCTATAATTAGTCTCATATCAAGTAATTCTTTGATTTGTTTGGAAAATTCTTCTCTATCTTGTAGAGAGTAAACCATAGGTTTTTCTCTAATAACCGTTTTGGGATCAATAAGCTTGATTGAAGCTTTCATCCATCCTTTGGTTTTATTTGGATCAATAGGATTTTCAGAACAAACTTTTTCAAGAAGATCTTCAATCTGTTTGAACCTGGTAGTTTGAATAGAAATAATCCTTTCTTTATTAATCTCTTCATGAGTTATATTAGTACCTGGAATTTGTTTTTCTTTAGAACCTTTTTCTTGAGTTTCAAGAAAACCTGGTTTTCCTTTGCTATAGGCCTCTGTAACCTTTTTTATAATTACCATATCATTATTAAGATGAAAGGCAATTCTATCTATCCATTGTATGAATGGTCCATAGACTTGACAGAAGTTGTTACCAATTATGATATCAATTCCTGAATTTTGTTGGTAAATAGTGGGAACATTGAAATGTTCTCCTGAAAGTTCGAGATTAATATTTCTACAAACTTTATTAATTTTTATGGTTTCACCATTTGCAATAGTGGCACTAATTTCTTTGGGAGCGTTTTCCCAGAGTTCATCCGGAATGATGAATTTGCTTGCAAGACATAAAGATGCACCTGTGTCTACAAAACAATGTACTCTAAATTTTTTATATCCTTTAAAGTTAAGGAAGGCAGAAACATAAATAGAGTTTGGATTAGTAAGATTCATGATAAGGGAATCATCAATCTTCTGGAGGTTTACGCAAAAATGGTTAATCTCCTCCTCCCTGAAAAGCGAGGTATGTATGGGACTAGTCTGAGTCATCCGTTGTTGATTCGTATTCTTCAGTGTCTGATGAAGATTCTGTTTCAACATGATATATAAAAACATGTTGCGTACCATCATACTCTTCTTCAAGAGCTTC